>NW_010268680.1:0-44288 GCF_000690775.1 Eurypyga helias
TAGCCAGAGTTAAACCACAACAATCTCACAGGGAACAAGAGCAGCAAAAGCAATAAAAAACTTCTACTGGCATACACATTCAGAGTTTTATTGCTGCTGCAGCCCATGCTCTGTGGGTGAAGAGAATGAAATAAGGAACTATATACTGAAACAGCATGGGATAAGCAGGCTATACTGCTGAGCAAGTTTACCCATACCTTCAGTCATGGCAAATTACAGTGCTGGATTTAAAAGTATTTGCACCACATGATACCACAATAATAATGATAAGCTAAAGCTCTGTTATTTAATGTTATGTATAACCTTATCCTTTCCAATGCATTCATTAGTGTATAAACACAGTGATTATGTCCCAAACATTTGCTGTGATGTTTGATGTTTTAATTTTAAATTGGACACTCTTCTTATGTATATGAATCCCCAGATTCTTCTGGTCTTTATAAATGTTTTAATAATTTCAAAAGTATAATGGTATATAGAAATTGTCCTCCATTAGGATAGAATGAATTATGAATGTTATCAAATAATATGTTCATTTTTCATGGGTAAGTTGTTATTAGTTACAAGTATGAACACAGTTACGTTGGTTTTCTAGCTGACACTAACACCTGTGCAGTGAAGGCTTCCTACTAGGTTACTGGGGTTGGTTTTGTAACATCCAGGGCTTTTCCACTTTTTTCTATTATGTACTTTGCATTTGGGGATGTGTTTTTATTTACTGCTTGTCCACAACTTGGAGCTTGCATGATAATCAAGTTGAAAATTCTTATTTTCCTATTTTATTCAGACACTTTCCTGACCTTTTCATTATACATAACTCAAACAAAAGAAAGGATGTTGTATGTATGTATTTAAATGATGTGATTTACACTTTTGAAAGACATTGTATTTTCTTTTCAAAAAAATACTTTTTACTTATAACTTCTGAGCTTAATGAAAATAAGGTTTTTGATGTTTACCTGTAAACTGGAAGAACTAATTTTTCCATACGTCTGAGCGGGGGGTGACAAATTCAGAGTTGCCTCCTCGGATTAAAGTTCTATGTAGAGTATATATGGGAAAAACTCCAAAACTGGCATGAGATAACTGATAAAGGTGCCTTCACATTTACTTGAAATTACTCAAACTAATGAAGGTTTTTATGGTTGTGGAACATGTTTTAACATACACAGATTCCTGGGACTGATTGTGTTTGGTATGGGAGTTTCCAATGAAGAGTAGAAAGCATTCTTTCTAGACCAGAAAACATTCTTCCTAGAAGGCTGCAAACTGAGGATGAAGAATAAGTACTTACAATGGGGACATTATGTTTCCTACTTGAACTTTCCCACAACTCCTCAGCTTTATTTATAATACTTTTATTTAGATGCAGTTAAAATTTGTGTATGTGGATAAAATAGAGGCTTAAAATTCGAGAATCATTAGTCTAGCTGTTTGAATGTGTTCTCAGCAGCAGCCCCATTGGAGTTTGACTGTTTTCCATGTTTTCAAACACACTGGCAAGAAGTTCAAACGGACAATCTTGTATATTCTATTTTTGTGGACCCTGGCAGAAATATGAATTTTGGTGTTCTTCTGAGTGGTATGAATAACTCTGCACATCTCTGGAAGGTAGTTTAGCATGAATGAATTCTTTTCCTTGATATTTATGAGTGCAGCTGTAGGCCATAACCTAAAGTCTGGAATAAATTTTCTGTGAAAGTGAAATACAACAAGAGTTTTATGAGCCCCAGATCATATAAAGTGCTTGAAAAATTAGAATGATTAAAGGATGATAAAACACCAGGCTCAGATAAATTGTTCTGTGGCATGTTTAAGGAAATAGAAAAGTAAGTGGCAGATATTTTTGATAACTCACTGAGGCTAATAAAGTAAAAGAGGTGGCTAAATTTGTTTCTCTCTAACAGTTTTAAGGAAGGTTCTATGAAAGATTTCAAACGACTAATCTGAAAAGCATACAATAGTTAGAAGAATTGTTTGAATGGATCACATGAGGTAGGTTTATGAACCATTTAAAAGAATAGCATATAACTTACAAGGGACATGGCTAATTTGCTTTAATTCTTTTAATACTATACATTTACTAAATTTGTGAATAAAAAGGTAGTTATGGAAATACTTAATGTGGGTTTCAGAAACATATTTATGTGTCAATTTACAAAAGTGTATTTCTATGCTGGCACTTTCAGTGTTTTGGCATGAGAGCTACAGGAAAGTGATTTTATGCAATACCTAAAAACTGGGGGAGGGTTACTAATCACTCCTTCTTTTTATATGAGAATATAGGAACTTGGCACATGAAGTAGGATGAAATGTGGCTACCCAAATACTTCTGAGCTTGCACTATCATTTATAAGTTCCACTCACAATTTCTCATCATTTCTATACAGTATGACATAAAACTAGAGAAAGATTTTAGTTAAACTTTATTTTATTCTTGAATAGAGGGTTCTGTATAGTGTCCTGATTGGAGTCTTTTGCTATAACTATGTTAATAAATTAAAAATGTTAAGGGCTCATTCTCTGAGCCTTGATTGCAAATGATGCAGCACATCTCTCCATTCACATAAACTGTCTCCTTCCCCCAGGCAAAATGGCCACCATAAATCTAACCAGGAATAGATTACAGAACTTCAATATATGGATTAATAAATTATACATTCCCTTTAGATGAGGATATATATGTAAATATAAGACATGGAAGAAGGGTGAACTGGATGGCGATTACTCCTTATTATAGCAGTATGTTCTATATGAAACACTGTAATATTATTTACAAGGTTATGTTCTCAGAAACCAAGTTACTAGTACAGAATTCCTCACAATTTAGTATGTCAGTTTTATTGTGCTTAGATTTCTAGAAATATATGATTCATAATAAAAATTCTAAAAAGCTTATTAAAGGCATAAACATAATTTTAAAACAAAGATATTATATAACTGAACTAATACTGGTTTTCGTCTACAGACAGCGTGTGGTACTTACTAAGCTGTATAATTGCATTGTATTGATTGTAGCATAATAGAGATACAAATATTTTTATATGTGTCAGTTCTTGTTTCTGTGACTGTTAAAATACTCCAGAAAACAATAATAAAAGAATATATTAGGTAACATTCCAGTGACTTGAGAGAGTGTATCATCTAATGATTAGAAAGATCAAGTCTAACCTTGATGACTGGGGATGAAGTAGGAGGATTGGGAATTCAATGAGGTATGTCAAATCCTATTAGTGTACATAATTTCCCCTTGCTGAATTTTGACAAGGCAGGACTGGTATTAGAAGAGAGCAAATATTCAGGGTAAATAATTCAATTAAATTATTTTTTTATAGCTATGACAGCAAACAATTATTTTATTTCACAAATTTATTTTATTTTTGTTAAAAAAATCAATAGCTTATAACTCAATACTCAAGTGTTGTTGCTTAGCAATGATTAGTCGAATAAAAGATAATGTGTCAGTCTTGTTACTTCATTGGGCAGGGGTAATTCAAGTTTATGACAAGAATACTAAAAATCCAAAAGCCTTATTTAGATTACTGTTCACTTCCTAAAAATAACATGCCAATGAATCATAACAAACATCAATGGGAGATAATAAACAGAGTTTTATTTAAATAATTAATATTATATAATTAAAATCTGTATCTTACAATAATTCTTTTTCTTTTTTATTTAAGCATGGTCACATATAGTTTTTATCTGCAGTTTACTGTGGTCCTTATCATACAAAGTAAGTGTCTAAATACATTCTGACCTTTCCTCAAAACATTTCCCTCCAGTTTTATCTTACTTGCCCTGAATTTGCCATAAAAGAAGAGGAGACTGACCTACGGTTTCACTGTAGTGACAGATTAGGTTTAAAATTCCATTTCTTGCTTATGCCATATTCCTACAGCCAGCAGATATGCTGTGGTGGTGGGTTATATTTGACATCTCTTACTCTAAGCTGAAATTTGTCTCTTGAAATTTAAGAACTTTGTCATTTGACCCCACAGTGGTCTGGTATTCATACGTTAGCTGACAATCTGTGAATAAACATTATCTGTTCTTAAATCACCTTTAAAGAGGTGGGGGGATTGGCATTGTGTTTTTATTACCTGCTACTGTTTCATTTCATTTAAGTTTGGCGTTTTCTTTCCTTCATAGGGTACTGAAAGATATTTGCCAGTGAGTGAATGTTAAGAGATCAAGAGCCCAGATGACTGATCCTGAATGAAGCGGAAACAAATTGATACCAGCAAGCAGCAGAGATAGTAACTAGCTGCAAAACGAGAGGTCATGGTCTGAGGTTAAAGGGTGTAGTAGCTGACAAGGCAACTGAAATAGACTGTCTTTATACAAAGAAAAATTCAAATAAAAAGCAAATCAGTGAGAAACTGTAAACAAGCAACTGTAGACATGAATTATGAAGAAGAAAAAAGGCATAATTCATAAAGGTTGTCATAATTATAGTCAAGAGGAAAGCTAGTGGCTAACATAACCTCCTGACTTTTTGTTCAGATCAAAGTTAAGGCTCAGAACAATAAGGGGGAGAAAAACCAAATAAACTACCAAAATATTATTTTCCCTATTGGGGGTGTAATCCAGATGATTCAAATGTTTTACTTTTAACCTTTTTTTCTTTTTTTTTTTTTTTTTTAAGACAAGTATTTCTCCTACTCGTTTAGATTCTACACTGCATTTCAGATTGAATTTTAGGTTCTACCTGTTTATATGTGTTATAAGATAGATTTTAGGAACAGTCCTACATCTGCACAATCTGCTTTGACAGTAGTTTCTCAGTTTTATTGTAAGGTTCCATGTTCTAGCTGGAAATCTCATGACTCATCAGATAGTCTGTGGACAGGCAGTAATGCTCTGAAGACAAGAAATGTTGAATCACATGGAAATGTTAGGTGCAGTAGGTGTGATATTAGCTTTTAGCATTTTCTGTTGATTTCCTTCATGTCAGTGGAAGCATACTTCTACTCAAACTGAAGATAGCTATGACTTCTCTTAATTGGCATCATACAGAACTTCAGAACCATTCTAGACAAACTGACATCTTCTCTGACTTCCCAGCACTTGTTGGCTAATATTTCTCTAAAATAAAGCCTAGATTGTGTACTGAGATTAGATGGAATTTGACGTCTGTTTCCCAAGAGAAGTTTTTACACTTTGAATTAATGACCATACAATTTTTCTTAAATGTTCTTGAGCAATTTACTAGAATCAGTATGATCAAGAGACAAGATGTGTTGAATCATGTGTGAACCATAGTTGCAAATGAAGGAAGTATGAAAAAATGTGTAATTTGAGATACATGACACAGTAACTAAATCATTATCATATGAATAATTATGATATGAGAATAGAAGGAAGAGAGAAAAATCAGATAAGTTTATGTTTTAATATTTCTTTTCAAATTTGTGGCACACTGACCAAAAATGAGCGGGGAATTCTCATTATAACTTATGTTGTATAAGAATAATGTTATCCATACTACCAGTGTTACCATAATGCTATTCGAGTTTCCATGTAAGAAGAGTGAGTTTTAAAGATAATATGTTATGTGTTAACTGATCCTTACAGCAGACTGCATATTCACTCATCTGTCTGGCTTGTGTCTCTTGCTCTGCATGATTACAAGATATTGAGTACTGAATCAGAGTGTAATATAGGATTCATTTTTTCCTTCTGCCTGAATTATCTTCCTCTGAGGAAATCAGCAAAGGAAAATGGAAAAGGCATGTGTGGCATTTAGCTACAAGTGGAGATAAATTGTTTAAACATCCTTGGACAGGCGATTGCAGTGAATGCAAATATAGTGGTTATGTTATTTTAATGGCTATATGTTGTCATCAGGGACAGTGGGCCCACATAAGAAGGCAAAGGAGAATCTTTCTCTTAAATAACTAGAAATCTTAATTGAAACAAAGAATAGTAAGAAGGGGTGGAAGGAAACATACAAAATCGGTGTGAGAAGAGAAAGATCATTGAAACAATTTTCTAGTTTTCACTTAGAATAATTAAGTTCAAGTAATTACATTCATGTAATGTAGCTATGGTTAAGATCGGAAAGAGGGTTAGATTTGATAAAAAAGATTTCCATGCCAAATCATGAACAGTTTGGGTTTCTCTATATCTTAGAAACATCAGAGGGAAAAGGCACAGAAATCTCCATCTGAGAAAAAAAACCAAACCAATGATTAGAAATTTTCTCATTTTCATTAATGAAATCAGGGTACTTGATTTGCTTTCTGGTGATGTTTTGGAGGATTTTTTTTCCTATTTGTATACAAAATTTCATTGCTTGTATTTAGGATGCATGTCCTTAATCATACTAAAAGTATTTTAGTAAGGAAGAACTTTACAAAATTCATTGGCCCCTTTGAAAAGTTTTAGTTATTCAAAAAAATATCATATAATTCACAATGGTGAATCAATGATGTTTTATGAAAAGAGTGAATACTTCAATATCAACACAAAAATTGAATTGGTTTGCACAATATGTTCAGTGATATTTTTATTTTTAGATCAATAAAAACATTGGTAGGATTCAGGGTGCTTTAAGAAGAATAGAGGACTAAATATACAGCAGACTGCATATTATTCTACTTTTAATTTTTGAGTGTGAATTATATGAATTAGCATACATCTCATGATATTTTGTTTTAGGACAGTGTGACTGACTATATGAACATGATTGTGGAATGAGAGTATCACAGTATTACTCAGGTATAATAAATTTGCATTGAAGTAAAGACAGGAAGATTGTAAGGGAGTTTTTGTTTCTCAGATTTGGGCTCCCGTTAAATATGCACCCCTACTTACCTTGGATTTTTTCCTTTGTTTTTTCTGTGAATTAATTTATTCTTCTGAAGTGTCTGTATTCGTCCATCTCTTCCTTCTTTTTGATGCCTACTCAGTCCTTCTCTTAAAAAAAGACTTCTGAAAAAGAATATTTGTGATGAAAAAAAAAAATTGCTCTGAGTAATTTGTGAGAAATTATCCTCATGACACAGTCAGACTTCTGGCGTGTGGAACTCTCATAAAGATACAATGAAAAAATACTACATTTCATCAGTTTTAAGGAAGAACTTTAAATGGACTTGATACGTATTGAATGTTTTGAGTTTGGATTATTCTGACAATAACTAACTAAAATCCCTGTATCTTTCTGTCAAGTAGCTATATGACCTAGCAAGTGTCTGCACATGGGATGGTGCTATGCATAATTACATATAAAGGAAGGCTATAGGTAGCTTTGAGAGTGAAATGGATTATAAGAAATAAATTATAATTTTATTTTTGAATTTAATATCTTCAGTGATTAAAACCAAATCTGCATATTTCTTTAAGTGAAGATATTAAGCTAAATAAATTAACTATAAAGTATGTTTGCAAAAAACCACCCTTGTTCATTAATTCAAATGGGTAAAATAAATCTAACATACATTAACAAATGATGGCTTTATGGCTCATTTTCTAATGTCTGAATTAGAAAGTGAAGCAATCATGAATTGCCTGCCACTCTGGTGAACAAGATCCACAGATCTTGCACAATTAATGCCAAGCAGGCTTACCCTTCATCATGACCCAGAATGTGTCCTGAAATCTCAGGATGAAAGCTAAGATGTCTCTGCCCTTGACCCCTAGCACCTAACACTTCATTTTCAAAAAGCTGAGTATCATTCAGTGGAGTTGGTGGGAAACATAAGCTTTCTGTGTGAGGGAGCTGACAGAGCAGCTGCACCGAACATAACGTTCAGCATGAGAACAATAACTCATGGTCTCCTTCTGAATGGGATTGCTTTTCTTTTGTGTATGTAAGAGGAGCCTGGGGCTGAGCTAGTTACTGCATCTGAGTGACTGAATGCAGAGGAATGAATGAACAGTAAAACAGATCTTGCCTGCCCTCCCTCTTTCCACTCCCCCTTCTCTTTTCCTTTCCTTTCTTTTCTTTGTGTTTTCTTTTGTTTCAGTGTCAGGAGTGAGGGAGAGGGACAGGTTCAGCCTGGACTGTCCATGTGCCCTGGTGTGCTCTTGTCTGATGGAGTCAACGCTGTTAAGTGGGGTCGGTGTGCTCTGGGTGCACAGTCCACTGCATGGCTCCCCCACCACCACTCTGACTCCCTACCCTGGAGAGGTCAGCATTCAAACCCAGAGGTAGCCTAAGAAGACAAGTTAGAGTGACTAACCATTCTTTCCAACACTTACTCAGCATATGGCACTGACCTAAACACCTCCTTAACCTAGAAATTAGCATCTTATACTAGCGATGCAAACTGGTGATCAGTAGAATTTAGTCTCCTACGGCAGCTTCTTTTCAGGCATTTGAAGTCTGAGGAGGTGTAACTTACATGACAAAGGATCTGCAATAGAAACAAGTGTAGTAGGACAGTTTTAATGTATAATTCCTAATGCTCTCTCTTAATTTCTCATTTGTTATTGTATGTCATCTTTAATTTACATTGATGATAAACATGCAATGGGTACAAGTAGCCAGGAGTATCTATGCTACTCCTTCATCTTCAAGGTGCCAAAGTAAATAAATACATTTCTGAACTTCACACAGGATATCACTGATGTAGGGAAGCACAGTCCTTTGGAGAGACCACGGTATTTCTGTAACAGTGATGCTAGTGTGTTTCAGTTCAATCATACGTGTTGAATGCAGAAGTTCCCTGACTTTCAAGCAGGATTCTGCATTTTTCTCAGCTTTATCTGATTTTAATTTTACAAAATTATTGATTAAAAAGAAAAATATAATTCAGTATAGTGTGAGATTATAAACATTGCTGACAATATCTTTTATTTTGTTACCACTTGCAGTGTTCATGGTTAGCAATTATTTTTAATGTCTACTCTAACATTACCACCTAAATCCACTATATACAGATTGACCTCTGTTGTGGAGGAAAGGGTTTGGTTTTCTTGTTCCTTTGTCATTGATTTTACTAATTCTGACTCTGCCTAATAGAAGTGGCAAAGGAAGAGAACTCTTTGACATCATACCTCTTTGCTCAGCAGGCTTTCTTAAGCTTGCCAAACTAGTTAATTAAAAACATTAGTCACTGGTCACAGAGTAATGGTCACCTAAATGTCTTGCTTGGTTTCCAGTTTATACGCTTGAAATTTAAAGCACCTGGACTTTTAAGATGGAAAATAACCTCTTGGTATCACTATCTGCAAGTTTCAAGCACTGATTAATTTTTGTTGGTGGTCTTTAATTGTTAATTTTTTTTAAAAGACTTGCATTATAAACTTATATGCAGTGAAACATGATTGGTCTTATATTCTGTTTTTAGAGCAAATTTGGAACAACACTGATTTTGATATAGATGTATTTTTACTAATTTGGAAGTAAAAATCATCCAAATATATCTTTTAAGACAGAAAAAATAATATTAAAAAAGAAGTAAAATACAATTACATGAGTTAGAGACCACTCAAAATAAATAACACTGATGTCTGAAAATAGTTAAATGTCTTTTTTCTCTTTTCCTTCTTTCTGTACAGTGAAGCATTGAAAATGACAAAAATTAGCAAAGTTATTTCTTTTTTTGTCAAAAAAATATAAAGTTAGACATAGAAGGTAAGAAATCAGTATATTTATTTTTCAGGCTCTAAAGAAAGGGCTTTTACAGAATCCCAAGCTCAACTTCACTCTTTTAACAGGGTGAAGAAATAGCATAGTGAGAAAGATTTGAGAAGAATGAAATCCTTTTATTTTAGATACATTATGTTTATAAACTTTTTTTTTTCGTTATTAATTACTCCCTTCTCTTCCCTCTTCCTACCAAACTCTTACCACAGAAAACCCCAAACAAACAAGGAAAAGAAAGCCTTACATTTCACTCTTGCAATGACCAAAATATAACTAATGGAAAAAAGATGTTAGTAGACTGTCTGCAGAACAGATACAGGATATTTATTTTATTATAACCGAGGGAAGGGTTCCCAGTTCTTTAGAGAGGGATGTGGAAAACCTCCTCAATGAAAAATCAATATTCCAAAAGAATCTATAACAGACAAACATGAAGTTAATTAATATGGATGTCTATATTCTTCCACAGAACACACCTGAAGACTAGCATTATAATTTATTTATTTCAGTCATTCTCTTTACTGAGCTTCTATGGATAAGCAAATGATTTGCAATAGCCAGTCAGCAGAGACTGCATCTTCTATTCTTAACCCGAGCAGAATATCACAGTTGGTATGTGACAGGGAGAGCAGAGTGGGAGAGACTGCTGAAATGGCTGGGTCACTTCATCTACTGCACATTCACACTGGGGGCAGCAGAAGGTACAAATGTGCAAACCACAATCTGATTAATAATAGGGGGTCTAGATAGAAAACAAAGAGAGGTCAGAACTCCATCAGCTTAATTTTAGAAAAGACCCCTAACTGCTTTTGGTGCTGCTAATCATGTTTAGCCAAAGATCTGAGTTCTGGAATTCAACACTTCTTCCAAAATAATGCCGACAGCTTCACAGTCCTCATTTTTCCCTTGTGTTTTTTCATAGCCTCTTTATCAAACCAGAGGTTTGTTTGCTTGCTTGCTTGCTTGTTTGTTTTTTTGCTTAGGGTTTTTTTTAAAGATAGGGGGAAAAATAGAGACCTATTGATTACGTTTTCATTGCACTTAATCAATCTTCTTATCAACAACCCAGATGAAGCAATTTTACGTAACGAATTTAGCGTAAATTATATGAAGCAAACAAACAAAAACCCCACAAAGTATCAGTGGGTGGAATTGTTTCTGGGAAAAACAAGGTTTTTGAATTTTTGATGAAATTTCATGTGTCTTTTATTTCTGGTATCTTATCCCAAGTATTCTAGGAAGTAAAATGTCATAAAAATCTCATGATTTTGGAAAATCCACCTAACTATGTTCAAATCAATTTCTCTTACAGAACAAACCCTGGGGTGAGAACTAACAGGAATTACTGTTTGAGTTAGTCTGCTACTTGTTTTGTATGCTTGACTGCTTGTCAGTTGGCAGAAATCAATGGTTTCCTTTAACACTGAAGAGAGAAGGAAGTGGGGGTCAGAACTTTTCCTTATGGGTAGTTGGAGTATAAATTAAATATTGTATCTCTGTGCCTCCACTCTATCCCCTAAAAATACCATTTTCCATAACATTTCAAAAATATGCATAGATATATGCATTCACAGTTGCTTTATGTAACATTTCTTTTCCTGAATCTGTCATAAAAGTTATTGTAGATTATAATTAATAGCTATTAAAACTAAAAGAAACTAATCTATGCTTTTATTTACTGCTTTCTTTATCTAGCATCATGTTGACTATATCCAGAACTAAGAGAGTTTGGCTTTCTTTGTCTAGGGTGTCTTTCTTTTTACCTCAGTCAGGATACAGATATGAAGAAATACTACCTAACAGGTAGAAGAAATGTCCCAAAGGAGTGTAGTCATTGTGTCATGTGACAGTAATGCATGTTCATTGAAAATACTGATTTATTAAGGGCAGTGTTTGAAAGAACTCTGTACCTCACCAAAAAAAAAAAAAAAAAAAAAATTCCAATCCAAATGTGGTAGTGCTTAAATTGCTAGAATGACAAATTAAGTGCTTTCTGAAGATGTATTAATTTTTGTCACTATGTTCCGTGAGGTCTTTAACCTTATTTTCCTGTGACTTTTACATGAAATGATCAGGTCACTACATTGTCAGCTATTTCATCTATTCTTCTTTCATTCGTGAATAGCCCAATTATAAATAAGTGTTCACCTTGAGATCAAAGCTGCAAAAGCTGTTTTGGTTGGGCATTTATTTGGCTGTCAGGTGTAGTGATGTGGACAGCTCCATTTCCCACTATGTTGTAATCACTGGGTATGATCACAGCATCTGCATCACGTTGTTGGCTCACAGGCATTCTTCAGAACGGTATATATTTTGAAGATAATGATCTGTGTTTAAACACTGTTTAAAACACACTACTCTGTATCCATTACACTATATCAAATGTCAAGGAAATTATTTTTACAGAATGAACACTTTAATGGTTGGCAAGGATGGCTGCATTACAAAGATTTCAGCACACCCTGTAGAAATCCATGCTGGAAATGGGGTTATAGCTTTCACGATGCTGTAAGAGGGCATATACTGTTGCTAAAGACAATTGCTCTAAAGTCTCCTACTCTATAAGAGAAAAGAGTGCTTTGGTAGTAGCACTTAGAGAAATAACAGGTTCCTTCGTTCTTTTTAGTGCTAAAGTGAGAGATATGGATGACAAGTGTAGGAAAACCATATTCAGTTTTAGTCCTCTGAAACTTCAATCATTTCAATGATGTATTAATGTCAAAATCATAATTTAACCTCAAGTTATGAATGTTTTCTTTCTTATATTCTAATCTGTAGTTTTATCTACACAGGAATTTTAAACGCATTTTCTACAATCACAATTCCAATTTCTTTCTAGTTGCATTTTGCTATATAACACCTTCTTAATATTACTTTCATTATTAAGGATTTTTATAGGTAATGAGCAAGTTTTTGGAAAACTATGCAAACTCTTTTTACTGTAGTCCTCACTAATTAGAATTAGAAAGAACTTTGGGAGCATGGAATATAACTTGTTACTTTAAAAACAATGAATTATAGTTACCCTCCTGACGATACAAATTTTTGGTCAGTTCTACTGAAATCCAGGCAAGAACTAAACTGGCAGGGGGGTTGGAACTAGATGATCTTTAAGGTCCCTTCCAACCCTAACCATTCTATGATTCTATGATTTTATGATTCTATACTTAAGTTGAACTTATGGTTTACACAGAGGCAGAGGAGTCCATTTCAGGTGTTTTTTATGCACTTGTGCACACAGAGATACACAGATATACTTTCAGATGTGTAGTATGTAAGTCTTATCCAATATGACATTTTTCCTCTGTCTTCTGTTATTTTCATTGCCACTATGTTGCCTTTTAATAGGTTGAAGAAACACTGTAATTAATATTCATGGAATATTTTCCCCTTATAATGTGATCCAGAACAGTATAGAAAATCATTTCCACCCAATTCTTACAGCTGGAATTACTCCAGGGTTCTTGAAACCTGAAATGATTTACCAACCAAGAATGAGTCTTTCCAGAATTTTGTCAGGTAAATCATTCCTTTGACTCTTTGAATCTTCACTGTAAGCTGATCCTGTTTAGAAATAGTTGAAGCCTTAGTCTGATTTATGTAACATTATTGGCCATGCATGCCAGTTCCTCCTCACATTTTACAGGCCCATCTTTGGCAAAATTGAGTGTTTGCAAAAATGTATTTGACAAAATCAGTTATGGTAAACATCATGATCTGACAAAGAGCTAGCTTACTTGGAAAGGTTTAGAGCCTTCAGATAGATACAAATAAGATAAGAAAAAGCAGACACATGTTAAATCATCCAACAGCAAAGGGGATACTTTATGGAAATGAACTCGCAAGATAATAATTTGAATTTGACAAGGTGATAATTAAAGTCCCTAGATAGACTCTTTCCACATCTGTATGCCTTTCAGTGAAGTTGGTTAGCATATTAACTACTGTTGGAGAATACTAAAAAATATTCATGGGATGTTAAACTGCATATTGTTATTCATTTCAATTTGTATAATAAATGTAACAAAATGCAATGCATACAGTATTACACAAGAGGTACTAATCTCTATTATAGACTTACTTTAAAGCATGCTGATGCCATACTAGGTTCTCAGATGCCAGTTTTATCCAGAGAAATTCACAAGATTTAATATTAATTAGTGTGGCAAGAACAACAAGGTGATAAATTTCTTTTGAATGTGAAATAGTGAAGCAAAGACATTTTCAGTGCAGTAGCCGGAACTATTTTATATTGTAGTTACTGAATAATGACTATCAATAAGTACTTTTACTGGAAATACTTTAATAGCAACTGGCTTTGTGGAAAAGCTCTGAAGCTTACTACTTTTGTAATAAAAGGTTGGTTATTAACTGGTGATAGCTTTTTGGACAAAGTTTAACCAAATAGTCCCAAAAAACTATTGGTGTATTGTTGAATAGTCAATACTCTTCCCATGTAATTACTGTGTCAATGGGAAGGTATTCATATACTTCTATAAATTATACAATTTTTTTCAGAAAAAGAAGTAGCTATTTTCAATTTAAACACTACACATCTATGTTCTCTAGCAGATTCAGATGTCATTTACATTTTAGTTTGTGTTAAGAGTATATTTTTAAAGCAACATTTCTGCTTGTCCACAGTTACGTGGAGTCATGTCATGGAATGGTCTCAGGGTGCAGAAACTGGTTTCACTGCAGTTGAAACAGGAGAGGAATCCACGCTGGGGAGCTCACCTAAGTGCACTCCAGATGCAGATGGGCAATTGGAACCTCAGGGCCAGATGAGGGCTGCTCTGAAGTAAAACCACTCCACACTGCTTACGAAGTGGTCATCAAGTCCTTGGCACCAACTGCTCCTCTCTGCACACCCACTTCTAATGGTCCACATTAATTGTTTCTGTAGATGTAGTCTCGGTGTGATAGATAAGAGTACATACATGTTAAAAAACAACAACCAGAAGCACAGTGGGAGCCTTCAAGTCTAGGGAATGACTGGCAGCAGCACCTGGAGAGAGATGGAAACTGCCACTTAAGGTAAAGATTTAGTGAGAAGAGCTCAAAACACTGGGAGAGCAAAGGATTATCAAGTCTGCCATAGGAGTGATGTCTCTGAGTCAGTGGAGTGAAAGACATAAGAAAATACCCTGATATGAAAGTGCTGTAAATTTATATATGACCAAGAAGCATGTGGTTTTTTTTTTTTGTAGTTTTGTGTGGGTTTTGTTTTTTTTTTTTTTTATATATAATGTATGTCCCTAAATGAAGGGGAATTTTACTTTGACATAGCTTTTCTCTTAAGTTGACATTAGTCTGTCATCTTTTTCCAGTAGCAACATAATTATCATATAGCCAAGAATTTATGAATAATTTTTCAATGTTACATATTTTTGTTAGCATTGATTGCTGTAACTTAGCACATGGTATTGATATTCTGTGTAGTGATTTCCATGCATCATGATTCTGTCATTTAAGTGTGCCAAAAATTATTTACAACTTGGGATATTTCTTCCTGACATTTTTATTTTTCTTCTCCAGTCTTTATATCATCATATCTCTATCTTCAGAGAACATGAATATCACAATTAGAAAAAAGGCCAATTTTTTTGCAACTTGATAGATTTTCCTCCATACCTCTTTTTCCTTTTTGATCCAAAGTCTTCACTTAAGATAAAAAAAAATACAAAACATCAAGTTCTGTAGCATGTTGTCAATATTCGTTGAAGTACTAAATGTTGTTTAGTCTTGGGTTTGTTATAGTTTCCAAAAACATGCAACACATGCAGTAAGTACTTCTTGATCTTAACAGATTTAATTCCATGGAATTGAAGGGCACATTTAAAATCTCCATGACTGAAAAAACATCAATCTGGTAATGGATTTCTCTTCTGGTTAGCTGCTATACAATTATTTACACAGGAGGGTAAAAGATGCAGGATATAAAAGGTTAAAATTTACAGGGAGTAAATATTTTCTATTATATTAGCAACATAAAGTATGCATTAATGCATGTATTCATACATTCATATTGTTAACAGAAATATATATCCATCAAGTCTACTTGCCATCAGTAAAAGAATACTAGTATTTTATGTCAACCAATTCAGTATTAATATATGTACCTGTTTTGCATTGACTTTCCTTGGTTTTAGTCACAAAAATGTGAAAAGGGGAAAGAGGTTTCCTGTTTTATCTCTATTCAGAAATCACCATTCTATGTTTTAACTCCTAAATAATATTATACATTTCATTTCCAGCTGCTTTTGTCCTAGCTGTGAATAGCTGAATTAAGTCTGTAATGGAGAGTCCCACCTGGTGATGGAACATGCTACTGTGGTTTTTTAGATGTACAGTTCAACTTAAAAATATCTTTCTGGGGGTGGGGGAAGGGGGATGCGATATCCTGGTTTAAAATCATGTTACTGTCGCACAATGTATAATATGAAGGCAGAATCATCAGGGGAAAATATCACTATTAATTACAACAAATATATTTGCTAGAAATTCTGAACAATATAGCTGGTTCATAGAGAATTTTGCTTTCTGAGCTTTATGTTAACACTAAATAAAGGAGTACAAAAATATTGTTTGCAAATACCTCAAAGCAGAGAATTTAATTTCCTGATTCTGAAAATGACTAAAACAGGATAATTGGAACAGTGACCTACATAATAAGTCAGAGAATGGAAAAAACATTGTCTTTTAATACATATATATATATGTATACTTTAATGGAAGATGCTCTGCAGAATATCACGTTGAATAGTGTGACAAATTCGTCATTTCTAGTTTGGTTGTTGTTGCTACTGCTTTAATGACAGAGCTCTCATTTAATTATCAAAATTTAACACCTTAATTTACCTTTTTTCAAAACTTCTTCAACATTGACAGGCAATAGAAGCAATTCACATTTAAAATATCTTGCAAAATATTAACCTTTTCAGTGACGGAGAAAACAACTCAGTAGCATTGAAATGTAGCACCTGAGGAAAAAAAAAAAAAAAAGAGTTAGAAAGAAAAAGTTAAGGATGAGAAACTTGAAAATATCCTTTAAGTAAAGTGCCCTTTGACCACAAACATTCCACCAGATGCAGTTTAGGACTTTCTTGATTCATCTAGCATTTTGATTCTCAATATATATTATTGGGTTTGTATTTTTTTGGAGGCACAGCAGATGGTTATATGTAACCTTAAAATTACAGAGGTAAAAATAGTCCACAACCTCTTAATGCTGTGTCTTGCAACCAGGAATTCTTGTCTGATAGTTTCGGGAAATTTTAAATTCATGTAAAGTTCACCCAATGTCAGGATAGATGATAAGACCCATGCCTAAAAGCAAAAGCTGTTCTGAGTTGTCTTAGTGGTCGTTAATTACTGTATTCTTAAATTAGATCTCACAAATAAGTGAAAGTGAGTAATATTTTCCTTAATCTGAACCTCATCTTGTAATGTTTGCAGCGCTGCCTGTCAGACACATTTAGATTAATAGGTTCAACAGTAAAGGTCAGTAATAAGCCTGAGGGTACACTGAAAATCCTGACAGTAATGTTTGCCAGGTGTAACTTCTGGAGATGGCCTGCTATCACTTACTAACTGGTAGCCTACAGATAACAGGAACAGCAAGCCTTTCACCACAAACTCTAGCTTATTTGATAAGAAAATTGACATTCCAGCCCTTCCAGACAGCACAATCTTCTCAGTTATTTCTGGGCATGCCTTGAAAATGTATGGGACTGCACCTATTTCAAGATCTGTGTGTGTGTATGTATGTGTATGTGTCTGTCACTCTGTCTGTCTTTCCATCTTTTCTCCCCAGCATGATGTCTGGCTAGTCTCAGTGGGACTATTGTTGCATTAAAGCATCCATTCAGGAGGAGAGAAACAGCCTGCATCTATCCTTTGGGGGTTTGACTTAAAACAAGAAAAAAAAAAAAAAAGAGAAAGCTTGACTTCATATCCAGTGGTATTCTGAGGAAGAGAAAATACAGTGTGCACGAAATTGTGTGGAAAAAAGCAAAAACGGGAGTATTTAGAGGGTGAAATTTGTAAGAGTGCAAACTTAAAATGCTTCAGGAAACATTTCCATTAAGAGAACAGAAATAATTCCATGCTGCTCATCTACCTTTTCTTTTTTCCCCTGAAAAAACCCAAACCTTATTTATTTCTCAATTTATTTTTCTCTTTTGACTTATTTTCCCTCATGTTCATCTCTAACACAGCTTACTTAAACCACTGTTTTTGACTGGAGGGTGGTAGCACCTCAGGTTAACCTAAGGGAAAAAAAGAAACTGGCAGAGTACACTAATAGCATGCAGAGCACTTCTGGCTTCTCTGTACATATCTAGGACTTTAAGATGCAGGATTCGGAAGCAGGGAATCGTTGGTGAGAAAAGCAGTTGGACGTACTCAACTTAAGCTTCAAAGATAAATCATTTAAGAGCAAGGTCATTACTTTCATGCTGTGAATATGGGGGCTCCCATCCCCTCCTTCATCACCCCCTGGGGAAGATTTTAAGAGAGATTGGAATTTTACAGCGGGATGAGAAGGCAAAAAGCCACCTTATTCAGGGCAGTTCAGTGCAAGCCGGGTGCAGACGCATTGTCTTTTTCACAGTCGCGCGGGGTGGCGATTGCAACCCTGATGTCTGCCTTCCCCTCCTCTGGCTCCCCATCAGTGACTGATCACTTTCAGCTTCAGCATCAAGGGATTCACTCATTCCTAGTGATGTGAAGTTTTGTTTTCTTCAGTAATGACCTAGGCAGTCTCAGCTGCCTGCTTATGTGTTCACATGAATAGTAACTTGACTGGAAAGCCTTTCTCTGGATTTGGTTGTGTGTTGTAATTAAAGAGTGTGTGAAGAGTGAGCCAGTGTTCATCTACAATGCTGAAGGTAGCCATATGGATGTAAGAGAAAATAGAAGTGCTCATAAGATTATAACTACATTCATCTAGTAGCAAATCATCCACTGTAGAGTGTTTTCTAAGTTATGACAGCCACAGGTAAAAAGTAGTGGGAGGGGGCTTTAAATTAGGATCCTGCTTTCTAAAACTCAGTTAGGTGAGGAAACGGAGGGTCTACAGAGACAGTGTAGTCCAGAGAGTTCAGTCAGGGAAATAATGCCGTATCTTTTCCTAAAATGGGATAAGGCAAGCCTTTTTTAGCTGAGGTAAATAGAAGTTTTGTAAATGACACCAACTGTAATATACTGGCCAATATGTGCCAATTAATTACTTATTTTGGATACGTAGTCCTGACTGCTTAAATTTAAAAGTTTTCACTGAATTTGCCTTTGTGAAATTACTTTGAAACAATAAGAAATTACAAACCTCTGAACAGCTATTTTTCCCTCCAAAGTTTCTTGAAAGTGCTTCCTGCAGATGACAATCAAGCCTTACAAAACCAGATAAAGGATCTCACCAAGTTGGTTTTATAGCATGCACAGATAATAAATCATTGAATATTAGGGAGTCAGACTTTTTTTCATCATATATTTGTCACTGACAATGCTCATTTGCCAAAACTATTTTTCATTATCTCTGTCAATTCCAAACATTATGGAAATAAGCTTTGAAAATTATCAGAATGCCTTATTTTGACATTTTTATTGAAAATGTCAAGTTTTATAGTTCAAAATTATTTTGTTTGGAAATTAAGCTAATTGTGGCAGTAAAAGGTTGACATTTATTGAACCTTACTTCTTATGCTTTTCATTTTAAAGCTTTTTCTTCTTTTTTTTTCTGAATCTTAAAATGTTTTATCTGAAGTCTGGTTTGAGAAAGTTCTTAATATCTTAAGCTTAGTCAGGGAGGTTAAAAATAATCCATCTCATCCTCCAAGTCATCATAACTTTAACCTCTTTTAATATTTTTGTATAATACCTGAGTAAGGTCAAGTGCCAAATGAAAAAGTAAACAACCTGGGTAATAAGTATTGCAGTAGTAAATCGGAGTTCCCTACTTACTTCATTCATGTAAATCCTATGGAAAGAACAATCAAAGTATTGCTTAAATAAAGCAACATGTTATCAGGCTCCTTATGATGTAAAATATTGTTGTGATTTAACCCCAGCCAATAAGCACCACACAGCTACTTGCTCACTCTCACCACAGTATGATGAGGGAGAGAATCAGAAGAGTGAAAGTGAGGAAATTTGTGGGTTGAGACAAAGGCAGTTTAATAGGGAAAGCAAAAGCCACACACAAGCATATCAAAACAAGGAATTCGTTCACCACTGCCCATCGTCAGGCAGGTGTTCAGCCATCTCCAGGAAAGCAGGGCTATGTCACATATAACAGTTACTTGCGAGGACAAGCACCATCACCCCGAACCTGTGCGTAACCCCGTTCCTTCTTCTTCCCCCAGCTTTATATGCTGAGCATGAAGTCATATGGTATGTGATATCCCTTTGGTGTGAGGAGCAGAGAAGACCTTGACTGTGTGTAAGCACTGCTCAGCAATAACTAAAACTTCTCTGTGTTATCAATACTATTTTCATCACAAATCCAAAACATAGCCCATACTAGCTATTATGAAGAAAATTAATTCTATCCCAGACAAAATGAGTACAAATATGAAAGTCTTCAAACACATTCATAAACCCTCACCTAGCTGAACAATAATAGACTATCTGTTCAAAAACTCTGTAAATATAATTAGATTCTTTTGTTCAGATCCTAAGGTTTCATTCAGTTTTGTTCAGTTGTTATTGAAACAACGTGTTATTGAATGAAAATACATTTTATCATAGTTAAAAACTAAACTGGGACCTCTGAATTTGACCTGCCTCTAGTACTATGATGCATTTCACGCAGTGCATGAAAAAATTTATGTAATAATCAATGCTGATAAGAGTACTATGAAACCAAAATAGTCTGACCAAAACCTGATCATAGTTATCAGTGTCTGAAAAAATACCTATTGACTTTTTTTCTGTTTGCCAAAGTACCTCTATTTGTTTCCCAAAATACAGTTGTTTTCTATGATTGATAAGTTCACTGGCTTTTAAGCTCATTCACATCCATTAGTTCTGCCTTTTTCCCCTCCCTGTTGAAAATCAGGAGCTGTCAGACTGAAATGTTCTTGACAGACACAAACTGTGTCCCCAGGGGAGGCAAAAACCACTTTGAACTGGTAAGAAATAGATTTTAAAGTGTTGCTTGTTGACACTGGTCACTCCACTTGCTTTACAGAAAATGATGAAGTAGAGAACAGACAATTACATAAATGCTGTTGTTAATGTTAACATTTTTTTTTTTTTTTTACAGCAGTAATATATTTGAGATGTTTCAAATGTTGAAGTGGTGCAACAATGAAATCTATATGGTGATGCTTTACAGAACTAGGGTAGTTTCAGATGGTGTCTGCTGTCAGTTCTGGTCCAAAGCTCATTTAGGCCAGCAGCACTAAAATTTTTATTTTCATGATCTTTGGGTCATGTCCAGTATGTGAGCAAGTCACCCATATGATATTTAAATTTGCAGAATGCATAGAATCATAGAATGATTTGGGTTAGAAAGGATCTTAAAGATCATCTAGTTCCAACCCTCCCTACCATGGGCAGGGACACCTTCCACTAGGTCAGGTTGCTCAAACAGGATCCCACATTACAGACCCAAGTTCAATTCTGGCTATGCTGAAACTGATGGGAATTGTGAAGTCATGCAGACAAGGATTTACAACTTGATCTCTGGGATATAAGAAAAAGGCTGCAAGCAAGCAGGATTTTGGAGAAAAGGAAAACAAAAGTTGTAACAGAAATGCCATTTTTTGTAATGTCTTATGTGTTGCTAGCCCCACAGTATTTTTCTATTTCCATGTCTTCTGCTTAAAACGAATGACTACTTGCATGTAGGAGTATGCATAGTTGATTCAGAAAACAGTTGTAACTTTTTTATTAGGCATAGATTGAAAGGGATGCATTAAAAACTAATTCCTTAAGCATTTAAGTATTTTTTTTAATGCTAGTATATGTGTTATTGGTGAGAATATCACAATGGGAGAAATTACAATACAAAGTCTGAAAACATTTGTCATATAATAAAGGAATTCTGGTGATGAAGAATTATTTTTTGTTTTCTATTTTCTCTTAACAAATACATATTGACTGGTGATTATGAAGAAATACTGAGATATAAGTAGTTTATGAACAGGGATGTGTGCTCATTGCCTTACGTATTCCAACAATCTATTTTCTTTGTGTCCCATCCCCTGCCCACCCAGGTGTCAGAGCTGCACTCTGAAAGGTTAGCTGCTTCTTTCACACATTTCCCAGGCTCAGCTGCTTTGTCTCAGCAATGGCTTGGGAGAAACACTGACTGTGGAGGTGTAGGCTGCTGGCCAAGAGGGATTTCCAGATACTATTGTGCCATTGGTGAACTCCAATGTTAATTGGGCTGCTGCTTCTTGATACCATATGTGGTGGTTACCTACACCACAGGAGACAGCAGACCTGACTGGAATGAAACTGTGAAAGATTAGGGAACAGTAAATGCTGCAAGAATTCCTTATTGTTAACTGGCTGATGGATCATAAATATTGTGTTGGAAACAATCACTCGGGTACTTTAGAGATAGAGAAGATAATAATATATGCCAAAGGCTGACTTTTTTATAAAGAAAATTAATGTTGAAGATTCTACTCTAAATGAGGAAGGGCTAGTTTGACTTCTCCCAGAGCTTTTTCTAAGCTGATTTTTAAAACCACATAACTATGATCAGTTAGTACTTGACATACACTAACTGCCATCATCTTTATTAATATTGTTGTTGCTGTCTTTGTTGCTGTTGTCATCATCATTGCCATCATTTTATAAAATGGAATTGCTGTTTTCTGGCAATTGGATTGACAGATTAGGTCCTAGAGGCTACATGCGAACACGATTTTATTCTTCAGTGTATGTACTATGGGGGAGAAAAGGAAGCAAAAGGCAGGTTTAAAAAACGTATTATTGGATATGTTATGTTTTTTTTTTTAAGTGTTCTCTCATCATTTAACACTATTCAGAGGGAAGACTTCATGACAGATTAATTTTTTGTTTCCAGGATGGGAAGTTATGTAGTATGTTCTTAGGTAACAAATTATTATGAAAAACACTTAGTTTTAAGCAGTAACTGAAAAAAATGTAAATATCAATCATATATGATGGTTAATACTTCAATAAATATGTTTTTAATAATCATGTGGTATTAAAACCCCCTATTATCTAAAATCTTTATGTTAATACATGTTTAGGAACTTACAGGTTAAGTTTAACTTATGAGCTTACACTAATTTTTACTTTTATTTCCTTACATTTGTTACATGAAATGGTGCATTATTTTAAAAATATAGTCACCTTTCTTAACGAAGTTGGCACTGCAGATTTTCTCACCAATGTTTGCTTTTGTTGGTTTATTGTTATTGCTAAACTAGAAGGCTAGCAAAGTGCCAGGAAATTAAAAATGCCTCTTGACATATTTATTAGGTATTAGACATCTTTAGGGAGTGATTAAATAACACTGAACATTATATTTCTTATAAAATACTTATTCTTAGACTAAAGTCTAGGAGTACACTTGGGTTAAAGACATAGAGGGTTAGGACTCATATGTGACAGCGATTCACTTTAGTCCAATAAACTACATTACGTGATATATTTTTACTGATAAAAAAAAAAGTTTAGATCTAGTTTTCTTTTAAAAATCACCCTTCTATTTCTCATCCCTATTTTAGAATATTGTATCCCTTATAGGCTAATTGCTATTTAAGATCATTAAATTTCTGAGATTTATATATGTCCATCTGGATGAGATCACAATCCTTCACTTATTTTTAACAATGTTTTCAATCTTTTTCTCTCCTCCCATTTAATTATCTTTTTCTTACTTTTTTTCTGCAGTCAGTGGTTTTATTGGATAAATTTTGTGTAAGCTTATTTAATAGAGGAATTATTCCTTTCATTTAAAATTATGAGTTTGTTAAAAAATATTACATAAGACTTACTATTTGTCTGCAGATGCATCATAACTAAAATTGGTTTGTGCTACAAGTAGTTGAATAGTTAAAGCTACTATTTCCTTGATCATTTATATAGTCCTTCATGATTGGAATAATCTGTACATTTTAACAATAACTTTCATTAACCTTTTCTTTTTTATACTTAAGGCCAAAATAAAATCCTACCCCAGAAACAATTCTGATGGTGGTGTTCTACTCGCTGAAATCTCTGCCAATACTTCTTTTATTTAATTATTTACTATATACATATGTATATATATATATTACATCTATAATTCCATTTTAATAAAGTAAAAAAATACATTTTCTGTCTCTGAAGAATCTGGATTGATGCCTTCATGCCTTATCTAGCATGGCAAAAAACCCCTCTCAAAACAAGAGTCAAAGACACCTCACTTGATCACTTTCTGATGACTAGGCCAGGCGGTGTTTTTTGCTTGTATTTATATATAATTTAGAAGCGTTAATATATCTTACATTGTTACTTTTTCATTGTTTTAATTTGTAAGAGTTTTTGGTTAGTTGATGTTTTAATTCTAAGATCATCACTTTACTGCTCAGGTAACTTGTCAGTGGTAGACCTATTGACCTGATCTACCAGAGACTTGATTTCCACACAGCTCTAGGCTATCCTGTTCTGGAGTGGACTGCGCACATCCTACTGTAAAGCTCTTGGAGCAAACTCTTAGTGTGTATCCCACAACAATTTTTTGCCTAATTAACTGCATGTCCTGTAGGATGCCATGCATATGCACCTCACTGAGAAGGATGCGTCCTGTCAATAAGTGGTTCCTCCATGAAGGTTCACCTTTTCATTAGGACCACTGAATGAAGTAACAAACTTCTCACCACTGCAACCAATTCATAGTTGCCTGAGTTTTATACAGTTGAACAGGTATCTCATGTCTGTCAAGGACTATGATCTGTTAGTGACACCTACCAGAAGTTATATAAATCAAAATTCTCTAACAGGTGTAAATCATCAGTTCAGGCTATTTCCATTTCTCTTAGCTATACTCCATGCTGGTCAACTTGTGCTGGAAAGATTTTAGCACCAGGAAATCAGTTCCCATGGATTGAAACTGGTTATGTTATGCACCTGGGAAGATCTTGTGATGCACAAATTTTGCATAAGTTGAACAAGTCACACTGTCATTTTCCCAACATGTCCAATCTTCAGAAGTACCATCAGTCTCCTCCTTCTCACATATACAATAGACAGAACATTTTGTTGTAGATCTAAACCTTCTGGTTAACTTCATTTTCCTTCTGTAACACATCTATTATTTTATTTTTAAATTATTACCCAACTTTTATTGTAGTAGATCATAATTTCATGCTGGTACTTGTTTCCACTTTTAAATAAGAGTGAATTGTAAAGATATAACAAATACAAGAGCATCTAATTTTCTTCTTGTGCAGAATTATCATGAAGAAGTATTGCCTGAGGTACATTTTCCTTATGTTCAGGGAAACAGGCACATTAACCCTCTTGTTACAATGTTTTTTTTTTCAGGAAGGGTACTAATTTGTAGAACTTAGAAAAGCACCAGGGACTCTTTTATCAAACAGGGAAACGAAAGATACATTGTACTATGATGTGATTGTATTCCATCAGAATAACAATTCTGCATGATACATAATAGATACAGTATGATTTAAAGAACAGCATTTATAGGTCTTCAACTGAAATAACCTCTCTTTATAGAACTATATCACAAGCAAATCTATGATGATATCTACCACTCCTACAGGACAAATCCAATAAAATTTTTTTCTTCTTTATGTAAAACTTTTTTTTTTTTTCCCTAAGGGTTCTAAGAGTGTGAAGGCAGATTTGGTACATTCAAAAATAAAAGGCTGTCCTGCAAGGAGACACAGAGTTTCTAGCATGATCAGGCATGATGATCATGCTAGAAACTCTATGTCTTTTTCCTTTACTGAGGAAAAAGAAGTGTAATAGAAGTAGGGATCTTGCAGCATGTGGTTTATGGTAACTAATGTACTGGCTAGGTTTGTCTTTAAGGCACGTATGAGTTGGTGCAATGTATTATAGTACTCCAGGAGTGAGATAGGGCATGTAATCTGATGTGCAGTCTGTATGTCTATGCATCTGAGAAACCCACTTTTCCTGATTGACACTTTACTGCTTAACACTTGGTACCTTTTAACTTGTTTATCCAAGTGCATGATATAGTCTTATACAGCATGATGGGGTATTTTTGAGGAATAATTTATGATAGCCCAAGCTTATAATTTGATTTCTGTAGCAGACCTTCTGGGACTGGAATATTTCTTCTAACTTGACTCTGCCTCTCCCTTACTGAAGTACTTCACTCAGTATGTACACACTCACTAGCCTCCACATTTAACAAAGTGTGCTCATTGTCCTGTATTGCAATCTGAAAGGTCAGGGCATTGAATCATTAAATATTCAATTTATTCATGTGGGTACATTACATGTGTTTCAGTGTTTTCTAAATGATTTGACATTAGGAAAAAAACATTGAGGCAAAAGAAACTGTATAAGAGAGGCCTTAGGCAATACACAACAACAAATCATAACAGATATCAAAACCATATTTTATATACACATTGTTAAAAAACCCTAAATTCATTACAGGAGTATTAGCTAGAGGGTGACTGCTAATGCAATTTGCTGTATATTACTCTACAAATTCTATTAAACTTTCTGATAAAAAACCCCAACTTTCTGATGTCAAATCAAGATCCATGTATATTTTCAGTCTAGGAATATATTAATTTTCCATGTGTGATGATGTAGCACTCTGATTCTGAGAGGTCTGGTTAGAATTTTGGCTCATATGTCCTTTCCTTTTCCCTTCCCTTCCCTTCCCTTCCCTTCCCTTCCCTTCCCTTCCCTTCCCTTCCCTTCCCTTCCTTCACAGTTTTATATGGGTCTATTGCACTAGAATTCCCTTCCCTTCCCTTCCCTTCCCTTCCTTTTCTTTTTGACTTAGCTTCATCTATTTACTCACTCACTGTGTCAGCTTTTCATAAACATTGAAAAGAAAAAGAGTATTGGCTGAAAATTCTGTCCATCAATTTCTGATTTACAAATATGAGTATTTAGCCAATTGTATATTCACAGCTGTCATGACAAAAATTGGTTATTTCCCCTCAAGAAATAAAATATCACCCCAAAATCAAGAATATTTTTTGAAACTATCACGGTATGTTGCGTAACACAAGAATATTAAAACAAATGTGAAGAAATTATTAGTTACAAATTTCTTGTGCAGATCTTGTGAAAAAATATGTATCTCTCATCCTTCTCCTTTTCAGGATTTTTCTGGAATGAAGATTACAAAGACGTAAACTAAAATTTTTCATATTAGTGGACACATTCCAAAAAATATAGTTTTGCAATTAGAAATATATACCGTAAATTACTGTTCACAGTATTTGCTGATTTGAGAAATTAACAAAGCAGAATTTTACAAATTATTACTTCAAACAGTTGGCAAGGGACAATACTGACCTACAGAGTTTAAATGTAAAGGAGATGATAATTCAGAGTCAAATTCTGCAAACCTACATGTATTGACCAGTTTCTTACTCTGAAGTTCTCCTAGTGAGATCAATAGGATTACTGGAACAGTAAAGTGCTAGATGCTGTGAGAAAGCCTGGCAGATTCTGTCTTATAATGTGTCTTACTGGCCAAAAAAAAATATTTTTTTTAGTGTTTTTTTCTGCCTATAGATGTTAAACAGCTATACTTTAGATAGAAGAGAAAAAACATCCTGTTTGCTCATTTGTTTTGAAAAGTTTTTCTGTCATTCTACGGTTAGATTTATGATAAGCTTTTTTTAATAAATAATACAATACTTCTACATTCTTTTCTGTATTTTTTTCCTCTAAATATATTGGTTTTGCAGCTTACTGTAACATTCTCCTCTTATAAGGATAAGACCTTTATCTCTCTTTGTGAACCAAAAAAAAATATCATCTATGTTTGCTCTTCCTCTCTCTTGAACCACTGAAAGCAATACAAAATTTGGCATTGATTCTAGTTACAGTAGGAGTAGGGACTTGACCTTGATAAGCTGAGCCCTCTCACGGATGGTGTAGCCCTTTAGTAGTGCTTGACATATGCCTGGATCATTCCCTAAGTATATAACATTTGCACAAGGTGACTCACTTAGTTTTTTTCTCTTCAAACAATAGTGGTGACTTTTTGCAACTATTTGAGAGGGAAGAGACACAAAGGTGGGAACAATTATGAAATGATTTGCTGTGGAATAAATTCCTTTTTGAAGCTTATATCTTTTTTTCTTTTGTGCATTAGCTGCTGCTGCTGCTGCCATACACTTATCTTTGTTGCAACTTTTTTTTTTTCTTCCATGTGCCTTTACATGATTGGTTGGCTCCATGTTCTCAGGCTATTGTTCAAGATGTTTCTATGGTGAATGATTTAATTTCACTAGATTTGTGGCTTTCTCCTGCTGTGCGTGTATAATGGCATTGATGCAGATTGTTGAAAGGCAGAGTCTCAAGCCAGGTGGAGTTAATTAAGATGAGGTAGGTACCCACAGTCCTTCTCACATGCAAAAGAGTATAAAACAAACCTGGCAGCTGATGATATAACAAATGTAAATATATACTTGATGACAGATTATGTCATTTAAAAAATAGTGAAAGCAACTGAAAACTAAGGCAATGTACTGTCTGCTTAAATTGCAATTCCCACTAAGGAAGATGTCATTTATTTTCTGTGAATAACTGAGCAGTCATAGGGTTAGAGAAAAACTCACTTGAGGAATTGATACGCATTCAAGAAGGCACAGGACCCCCCTCTGTCCCTCATTGCAAGGTTCCATGTTATGCTCACACGTCGTTGATATATTGAATTTGGAAATTCCTCTGACTCTTGACATGCTAATAAAGTTACTGAAACAGACAAGAGGCAAAAGAAAGCAGATAAAGTCCTGTATTATTTGTGACTTGTTCTGCTGAGGAAAGACATGAAGACTTCAAGATTTTCCTGAGAACTCCCAAAATTTACAAGCTGCAGAAACATAGACATGTTTATACCATATTTACATTGAAGAACTAGCATGAAACAACACAGAGGGAAAGTTAAATATAAAAAAATCTTATACTACTTTAAGAAAGTATATATGGGGAAAGTTGTTTTCACTTTTGCTTAAATGAGTATATTTTATGAAATTATTCTGAGTACAAGAAGATACATGGGATGAAGTTGTAGATGAGTACAAGCAGAAACTTGTAGATCTGTGATAAAGAATGGAGCTAAGTGGAGCAAAGAAACACTGGATCTGGAGTTTGATGGATTGAGAAGGAATGAAAGGACCAAACTGGGAAGAAGTTAATGGCCACAGCATGCTTTTCTTCTTGATGAATTAATTTCCCTGTGGAATGTGTTTTGCTGCAGCAATACGTTTGGTATGAAAATGAAATGGAAACATAAGCAATTTATCTAAGGTATTTTATCTAATCTCTGCATTCATTTTAAATCCATCAGCACAGAATCTCAGCACTCACAATCTTTTATAAAACAAAGCAGTCAGAGGGCTGAAATTATCCACTCCTCTATGCTTACACCATCTGAACATAGGTTTTACCCTCATTTTTCTCTCCAAGGGAATATAGTTGGGTCACTCAGAGGTGACCAAATGAATGCACCTGACAAGGGATGGGTCTTCACTTTTACTTGTAAGGTGTTATGGTCCAGAACTTATTCTAATTTTTGATGAAAAGAAATCCATTGTCTGGAAAGCAGACAATCAGCAAAGGCAGTTGCCAGGATCCTAACCCTGGTCTCCGTATGTCACAGTTCTTAAAAGACTACACTGGGTCAGAGTAAGCAGCAGGTATGAAAGAGTCATGGCCCAGTCCTTTCAAGATTGAAGAATAGGGATAATATTTGGCCTTGGAGTAGATTTGATACCACCCAGGTAGAGAGAGTAACAGGGACATCATCAGAATGATGTGTTCTTTTTTATGCTGTCGAACTTAGGACGTGTACTGAATAAAACGATTGTGGCCAAATGTTTCTCATATCTCTGAATTGTGCTTAAAGAGATAGATAAGAGAGGGAACATAACATTATTTTTCCTGAGTAGTTGATTAGATAAAGGACTTCAGAGTGATGTAGCAATGGTATTAAATACATAAATGTGATTGTAATTTGAGTTGTAGTTCTGAGCTTTCAACTTTCCAGCAGTCCTCACAGTAAATACGGGAAAAGGAATCCTGGAGATACTGAGCCTTCTGTATCTTTTGTAACACTAGCACATTTCTTCAGTTCCCTCTGTACAATCTATTGATAATGAACACATCAAAGTTAATGGAAGAAAATTGATTTGGATCAAACAGGTTCATGAAATAGTTTACCTAATATCTGGGAATAAGGCCAGATTTCACCTACTCTGTAGTAACAGAAATGTTAAGGAGCACCATAAAAATAAAATAAGAATAATTCCAGCACAAAACGCGATGTAAGAAAGAAAATAATGGATGTCTTATTCCACCTTCCAATGGTAATTTTTCAAAGTTCAATTGCTGCATTCATTTTGAAAAATATTTTCTAGCTTCCATCAAAGTCCAGTTTGATCAAAAATAGTTAAATTTAATCTTTTCAGTCAAGAGATTCATCCCCAAAATTATTTTGAAATTCGGAATTACTTTTAAAGTGCAAAATGAAAACAGTAAACCCATCAGTTATTCCTCTTTTATAAAATTCCTTGATTGCTTCTGAATCTGTTGAAACAATAGGATTTATGATGAAGGTACAAAGTATATTAACGTATTATTCAGTATTTCAGACACCTTCACTCGTAACCTAGAAAGAACTCATTGTGAGTGAGAAAGAATTTTTTTTTGTTGGTCTTCATCTGGACTGAAACTCAGAGGTTTCATTCTGTAGGAACTACCACTTTGAGCAACCTGTTCTAGTGGATGGTGTCCCTGCCCATGGCAGAGGGGTTGGAACTAGATGATCTTTAAGGTCCCTTCCAATCCAAACCATTCTATGATTCTATGATTTTACTTAAATATTGCACTGTGAAATCAAATTCTAATTTTGGACATTCATGGGGAAAAAAACAGCAAAATGTATAAATTCTTTTTTTGCAAATCACAAGCTACAAGAAAATCTGCACTGTAGCACAGTCACTGCATTTTTTTGGAAGCTCTTTGAGGAGTGACACCTTAAAATGTGTGTGTGTATCATACTTAAACGAATGAGGCCTGTAGTCTGATGCAAAGTTATTAATAACAGTTCTAATAAAAGGGTGAGAAGAAATAGTATGAAAAGCTCTCAGCATTTTATATTTCCTGAAAATTATTATTGTAAAGAAAATTGTCTTGTCATGACCAATCTTCCATTGGGAATGTTCTGGCTTGAATTTGAAAGCTAGTACAAAAAATAAAAGGAAGAGGGAAAAAAACCCCCATACAGTTGTAACATAGTATAACATAAAATGTTAAAAAGTGGATTGCATTAGAAAAGGAAAGAAAGAGAAAGAGAAAAAGAGAGAAACAAAGAGAGAAAGAGAGAAAGGGAGAAAGAAAGAGAGAAAAAGAGAAAGAAAAAGCATATCTTGAAGTGACTTAGAAAACTGTCAGTTCCTAGTAGTAATATTTCCATTTCTGGGCTCAAGAGACTGTTAAATAACAGGCCATTATTTCAGGCAGAAATAAATATAAATGACAGCATTCACAAACCTGTGAAAAGGTACTGTTAATCCCGATGTAGTACCTTTTAGAATATTGTGGCTGTGCACTTCTACATATGATCAGGAAGATTTATCCCCTGGAGAAAGATCAAACAATAAAAGAATATTCATCAAAAAGCCAGAAAGATGGTGTGTCTTGATGGAGCCAACCAAAGTGTACTGCAGAACGACACAATCAATAGTAAATTAAATATTAATCTCCTCTATTGACATTAAGGTAGAACTGACAAATAAATCAGACTCAAAACTTATTTCCTGCTTAAAATCAAATGTGAGGTGAACATTTTAATTATATTTTTAAAGGCTTGTTTTTAAAGTTCAGTCACTAATTCATAGTGTGGGGGTGAAACCAGGTGAGAGTCCTATTACAGCAACTCCCTCCTTGTACAAAAAATGATAAAATTCACTACAGAGTTTATTTAGTGTATACCAGAAAAAGTAAAATTGGTTGAGAGAGGCAGGTTTTCAGATTTTGAAAACTTCTTTTAATAATATATTTTTGATCATATATTACAAAGCTGAAAGTCTTGTAATTTTGAAGGTTCAAACAATACATAGTCATGCAGGCTAGATAACAAGTGGTCTGCTGTTCTACTGAGAGATTTAGTAAAGATTAATACAGGTAGAACTAATCCTGAAAGCCTTGCATGTTAACATGTATATAGTTTCTTATTCATTAATTTTCCTTGCTTCCTGTACTTTAAAAATAAAGAGAGTGTGCCTTCATTTAGGAATAGAAAAGGGAGAAGTTATTTGACTAGCTATGTAACATAAGTAACCAATGTCTGGAAGTGAGTAACAAATGAATGACTGAATAAAATTAAATATTTTAATTATACTATGAATGTTGGAAAACAGGACTTATACAGAAAGGATTGTCTCACAAATTAAATGATGTGGTAAACAAACAACAACAACAACAAATAGTAGGATCAAATACCTTTGTAAATAATGGTAATAAATATAGGTAAAGGGGAACAGTAGGTATCTGCACAATGAGCAGCCACCTATATCCCAAATATACACAACAGTGCTAGCTTCCCAGCTGTATCTGATGTGAATAAAGTATACATTTGAAAGCCTGCTTGAGGCATGAACAAACGTAGCTTAAAGGTTGCCAATGTTTAAATCAACTCTTTGGGAAAAGGAATATATTTTCTTCGAGCATGTACAATGCCTAGATAAATGACACCCTAATCCCTAAAGGGGGTTTATCTACACTGCCAGAACACAGAATGTAAGAGTAGGAATAAACACCCCCCAACCCACAGAATAAAACTTCTTTACTCTGTATTGTCTGTGTTCACAGCTGCAAACCTTGGTGTGAGTAGGAGCAGCTCTCCAGATCCTGTAATTTACAGCAGTGCCAAGTGAGGAGTGTTGTAACAAATCTATTCTCCTCATCATGCCTGTCCTTACCCACATCCTTTTCCTTATTGAGCAAACAACACAGAGGGTGACAGTCTGTGCTCATATAACAAATATGGCTAAGAATTGTGTTTATTTGAACTTCATGCTTTCATTTCCCTGTTGATTTGCAATTCTTAATCCCTGAGTATAGAGGAAGTCCTCTGAGAATGTACAAATAAATCTGTTAATTATTATGTGTTAAAATTAATTTAAATTATTTTAAAAGAAATTTTAACACTTATTATTAGACACTGACATTTCTGTCCCAAGTGGTCTTATCAACACACTAGTGCCGCAATTTCCTATTTACTTAAAACCAACTGGATTGTTAAGCAAGTTACCACTTCAGATTTTTAAGGACACAAGGAAGTTTCTCATTTTGTTGTGACTGGAGAGAAATAACTCCAAACCACCAGAAGATAAAAAACACATCTGAAAATGTCGATGACTTGCCATATTTCACAATGAGTGGTGTCTCTAAGTGCTCTAAATAGGATTGAAGCCTTACAGTGTCACCAGCAAAGATTTTTTCTTGCATCTCATTCCATTTTTCTTTATCTTTTAACAACATAAGGTTTCTGCCATCTTCATTGAGAAAAACAGAGAATGGATCTCTGTTTTTTCCTGATTTTCTCAGTATGAGGCAGTAAAGCTAACCCCTAAACAGACATTCTGAATCTCCCAACAATAGGTGCCTAAGTTAAAAGGCTACTTTCTTCCTTGTTCTTTAAACGAAATGTCTTCATTTTTTCTATGCAATAATTTTTGTCAGAAATGTCCAGAATTGTCTAACAATCTAGTTGGATCACTTCTAGCTATGTCAACCATTTCCCAGTTTCTTTATGAAAGTTTAGTCAATTTTTGTCTATCCCTGCATTTTGGTATAGTCCCCCAGACAGCGATTCAAGGCACTTGACATCATGCTATAAACTGCCCTTAACAGAGAGGTTATTTCCTTCTGTTTCCTTCTATTTATATAAGGAGCCTAAAAAGACTGTCTTCGGAAGGGAGAGAGGAAGGAAGGAAGGAAGGAAGGGAGGAAGAAAGGAAGGAAAGAAGGAAGGGAGAAAGGGAGAAAGGGAGAAAGGGAAAAAGGAGGGAGGGCACATACTTAGACATTTTTCTTTAAAATGTACTAAGACCTTGAGTACCAAAGCCTAGAAAAAAGAAAAGCAGACACAGTGAAGAACTGTAGCACATACACTACTTACCTGCAGGATATATCCACCTTACTGCCACAGAATGATAGATAATGGGGCATATGCCACACAAAATTTATTTATAAAAAATCAAAGTATAGAAGAAAGTGTGGAAGAAGAGAAATGGAGATAATAATAAAATATAAATTAGAATAATATAACATAATCTCTGGGATTTTGCATTAGTTTGACATTGTAAAATTGAATAGACTATAAAGGAAGAAACATATTCAGTTAAAAAAATAATTTGGAGGATTAATGTAGTACTTTTGAACTTAATATATTACTGAGGTAAACATAGTTTACTCTGAGACTAGATCTTAAAATTTATCACCTTATACCCATGACATCCATTTTCAGTTGTCTTGGTGATTTATGATGATACAATAATAATACATAGCAATATTGTTTTGGGTAGGAAGTTTTGTGGAGTCTTACTATGAAGTCTTACATATTATAACACGTAATAATGGTATATCTATGTTCAGGCAGTTTATTGCTAATATCTGAATCAGAGACAGCATCCCTAAACATTTCAGAGATATTGTTTTAGAAAGGCGTCATTGTTACAGTGAAAATTATGAATGTTAGACAGTGTTATTTTTAAAACTGTCTGAGGGTAGCACTACTTACTAAGTTAAATTAAATAAAATATTTTTATTTTAATGAAAGGACAATAAGGTCTCCATGATCTTCACACATTTATAATTAATGCAAGCAGTGAGGTCTAAAACCTGTTACTGAGATTTTCAAACTTACTTACACTTATGAGTGGTAAAAAATTAAATGAAAAGGGGTTTGCTGCTAATGCTGCAATATAAGTTTTCTTTTCTTTTCTTTTCTTTTCTTTTCTTTTCTTTTCTTTTCTTTTCTTTTCTTTTCTTTTCTTTTCTTTTCTTTTCTCTTCTTTTCTCTTCTTTTCTTTTCTTTTCTTTTCTTTTCTTTTCTTTTCTTTTCTTTTCTTTTCTTTTCTTTTCTTTTCTTTTCTTTTCTTTTCTTTTCTTTTCTTTTCTTTTCTTTTCTTTTCTTTTCTTTTCTTTTCTTTTCTTTTCTTTTCTTTTCTTTTCTTTTCTTTTCTTTTCTTTTCTTTTCTTTTCTTTTCTTTTCTTTTCGTTAATCTTCCTTTCATTTGTATTAGCCAGTCAGCACTGGAGATGCATGACTCCTGTTAACAAGTGAATCAATACTAAGCATCTGGACAATTAGAGAGAGGGGGTGTATGCTCTGCTGATTCAGACCATCAAAAAACATATTGTACTGGCAGTCAGTACTGAAAAAACTGTTGAGAATATATAAGCTGTTTTGATAAGTACAAGTTGGAAAATACAAGTATGATCTTCAGCATGTGAGGAAAAATAAAGTAAACTGGCAATAACAATTCATTTGTAAACCAAAATGCTCAAGGAAATGATGAAGCAATGAAGATAAACAGAAATCCTAAGTATTTTTTTTTTTATTCTAGAAAAAATATTCTTAGTAAAAAGATATTTTTCTGGAAAAAAATATTCTATTTCTATTTCATTATTTGTGGCATCTCTTAAAGAAAAGTGATCCACAGTAATTTCATTCACATTTTCAAAGTTTGCTATCCTGTTCAACCCCTAATTCATGATTAATACAACCAATATGCAACACAGAAAGATCACTTCAGAGTTCTGGTTCTTAGTCAAGGTATTTGGATAGGCAAGACAAGAAATTGCAAGTGACACTTTAGTTGGATTCTTTTCAGACTCCCCATGTTGCTTGTTCTAGCTCACCATGTTTATGAATATGATCATGGCAGAAGTTTTCCTGAAGGAAGCTGGCAGGTGTCTCAACTGTTAGATTTGCTTCTTCATTTGCCTTCGTGTATAAAGGTATCCATTAGATGCATAAAGTCCCTTAAAGCATTCCTAACAAATTTAGAGTCTTGATCAGTGATCACCTCTGAAAGTGAACTTCGGTAATTATTTAATGTTTTGTTATGGAAAAATATTTGGAAAACTTGAGTAAAGGATAGAAAGGAGAATAACATATTCAGAATACTTTCCTGGAATTTTGATTAGCAATGTGTGGATTAAACTGAACAGCCATGTTTCTAAGAAAACAAAACGAGACTTCCTTTTGAGGCTCCACATATCAAAAATCAGTTTTAGAAGTGACTGGAAGAAAGAAGTAATTTGGTTAATGGTTTTGAATATAAAAGACTGAGGTTTTTCAAATTACCAAGGAATCCCTCTGCAAGCCTTTTCAACCCTAAAAGAATTAAAAATCCAGATGGTAATCTTGTCACTTTACTGTGTTATTTGTAAGATGTTCAAAGGTTTGTTCATTCAAAACCACAAAAGATAATAAAAAACAGGAAACAAGTATGAGAAAAAAGTTTTGTGGAGTGAAATAAGATCTCTAAAAAATAAGTTATTCCAGATTAAAACTGAAGTTAAAAAGAGTAATTGAAAATTGTTGTAAGAGTAACCAAGCACTCCAATTCACACATAGTTTTGACTAATCCAGTTCCTAAATGGCTAAGTGAAAGAATCAGACATAGCTGCAAGACTTTGAACCTTTAACCTACTTGAACCACAACTTATGGAATGGAAGCTTGGAGTTTGAAATATATATACTATTTGCGGGTGCACAACACTGTTGTAATTTGTCTTATTTAAAATTGTAAATATAAATTACATTAATAGAAAGTATAAAAGTCTTCTCAGGTCTTAGTTATGAAATAAATGGTAGAGTAAATTAATTAATGTCAGGATACAGGTTTATGGTTGTGTTTTTTTTTTTTTTAAGCCTCTTAAGTAACAATTTATGCTTTTCATAGTTATGCCAAATAGCCCTAAAGTCCGTGTTTACATTTAATGAATCCAAAATGAATAAGGTAAAACACCATATATAAGGATGAGAGAAAATAATAGTTACGTAGTTTGTGGTTTAACAGCTGTTATTTTGCTGCTTGCAGTTGTTTATTTCTCAAAGAGCATTTTTTTGCTTTCCTTTTTCCTACAACCTTCTCTTTTATTTCTAATTTCCCTAAGACACAAAAAAAAAAAAAAGAAAAAAGAGAAATAAAAAACAAACCAACCACCTGCATGTTGTAAAGTTACAAGAAAACAGTGGTCTTGCATAGCCCTAGTCATGTAGAAATTGAAATAACATCAGTCATATATGAGAAATGAATGAAGTAGCAAAATCCCAGGAACTTGCCCAGAAGATAAATTTCATCATCACAAAACTGTGATGGTGAAATGAAAGACTGTTTTGAGGCATATACAACATTTAAAACTTACTAATGAGAGTGATTTCATCCAAACTTCATTTAGTCATTGTGACCATGGATTTCTTGGGTTTGGTTTCTGTAGCCTACAATTCTTAGTGACTGCTAGAGCTCTTGATGAGTAAAGTCTTTGAACTCCAAGCACTGCTGCTTTGCTTTGATGGACAAGAAACCCTACTTAAAAAGGCCCAACTTCCAAAAGCATATAAATGTCAATCAATGCTTTTCATATGTATTAATATTTCATGGCAAATGACCAGACTGAAAATGCATTACTTCCACTGTATAACACTAAATCATGACTAATTTCATTGAAACAAGTGAGAATTTTTCTATGAGTAACCCTTTACCCACAAGGGCAAGGGAATAAACAAGGGGTCAAACAAGCAAGAAGATTCTACTGCCAATTAAATTGCATATGATATTGCATAAGCTTTCAAGGTAATTGAGAGAAAATTAAGATGGATTTCCTTGATTTAGCTGTTGTACCAATTCTTAGAAGCTGTAACTATCACTCAAGAGGAAAAATCACTTTTGAGTGGTCTCTCCTGCATTATGAGTTGATGATTTCTAGTTTTTATGTCCTCAGTTATCTCTTTGATAATTAACATGTACATGTGTCATAGTATTTAATAGGAATACAAAGCTTTTCACTTTCTATTTAGAATGGGAAAAGACTCACAGAAAAAAGCAAATAAATCTAGTTTCATCTAAAGTGATATGGGTTTAGGCTTATTATTTTGACCATAGGGAACTTAGTCTGGCTTTACAATAGAGTAATCAGGACACAGGGTTGGGTTCTGTGTCTTAACATAAAGTGGTATGATATGTCTCCCAAAGCCGAAGAGTAACTCTTGTTCCTTAATATTTTTCAGTAGGTTTTCAATCTGAATGCTTCCTTGTGTTTCTTTGTGAGCTGTCATTACCAGAGGACTATAGCTAAAAGATCAAAGCAATCATACTTTAGAAGTTAGCTAAAAAACTTATACTCACTCATTAAACAGTGTTTAAAAATATTTTCTTTTATGACTATAATGTAGGTTCAGAGCCAGAAGAATCAGTTCTACATGAAAAAATCAATGTTATGATAAATATATAAAATATTTTTCTCCTTTCTAACAAAACTTCATAGAAAGATTTTCAACATAGTAAAACATTCATTCATAACAAGCAATTTATCCTGAACTTTTAATGAATAAAATTAAAATCACACAAAATAAATTTTTATACTTTATGTCCATAAAGGGCTGAGACTGGTCAAAATCACAGTATGGCAATCAGCTGGCAGCATTTTTTTTGACTAACAAGAGGACATTACACTGCTGAGGTTTACCATACATAATTTATGATAATCGAGATTCATCTTAATTCTAACTTTTCCTCTATGAGTGTCAAAGTAATCAGCCTTACAAACTCAAGTCTCAGGTACTTAAACAATTCACCTTGATTTGGTATAATAATACATTTCACCTGTGTGATGATATACCTTGTGTGCCCAGGCAGAGATATTTAACATAGAAAAGCTTTTGTTGCAATCTCCCTGTTCTGTTATAATCTATACTTTAGGTTCCATATAAGCTTGCACACATGTGCATGGGTTTTATATTCCTGAAGGCAATTTTCACCAAAGGCATTTTTACCAGCATATAACAAATAAGAACACTCGTATTCTTGTGAACCAGTCACATACATAGCACAGGTTACAAGAATAAAAACAACAGGATTTGCTCCATTCACAATGGCTTCATTTATTAGAACTATGTATATAGCTTACTTGTGGAAACATGCCAAATCAACAAAAAGAGAACTTCTTAATTCTTGATGATACATTTCAAAATCTGCCTATGCAGATAGTAAAGAAAAAAAAAAAAAAAGAAAAAGAAAAAAAAGAAAACCAACTTGTCACAGACTTTGAAGATTGTTGATTATGAAAGAATATGATTATTTCTCTTCCATGTGTTTTTTTATGCATTTTATTATTAGATTCCAGATGAGGAAATAAAATACATCATCATTTCACATATATTGTTTCAGACAGTGCACATGTTCTGGAAAACATGCAAACTATTACATTAGCTGTGATTTGCAATGTGATACTTAAAGTCTTACTACTGGAAAATAATTTCTTAAAAGAAGAGGGTTTTGTTGGTTCCCCCTCCCCCTGCTCCCTGTAGAAGTAAAGAGAGTTTTCAAAGAAAAATACCTGGGGTTTTTTTCTCTTCTAAATTGGCCCAGTTTAATTCCTACATCTGTTCCTTTATGGTTGTAAAATGTGTCTTTTCTATCACTGGCTGATGCTCATTCCAAAATTCGATATATTAGGTGAAATAGTTCTATGTTTTCTCATGAGGAAAACTTAAACAGGTTTTTGTTATACTTACCTGGTTTCAGGATTTCACTAGATGAAGATTACTGCTTGGTGAGAGCACTCTCAATCAACTCAGCAGTTGCTCTAATAATTTTTGCCAATTGTACATGGAGTGTAGATGCTGTGAATTATCTGACTAGTAAGAGAGTATTGGAGGACACACTAACCACAGATAAAAATCACAAAAACGTATAATTTTGTGTCATTGCTACCATTTAGCTCTACTCACAAAAAGTGATTTAGGTACACAAAAGAGTGTAAGTGGTATAGTAACTTTCAGAAAGTTTAATCCTTTCTTCAACCACCAAAACTGAAGAAATGGCACTTCCCTTTTCTTTAGCCTGTGGAGATCAGAAAACGATTGCTGTTATGACTATGAATCACAACCAAGTTACTGTCCTAGAAATGTAATTTATTTAATCCCCTTTTTCATACATCTAATGCTCCCAGCTGCATGGATATATTAGTAATCCCTTACATCATGGATACTGAAAATAGCTCTTTCCTGTTATGATTTAGATCATAATCTACAATTTGCTATTTCTGACTCAAATTTTAACTTGAAAAAATGAGTTAAAATTCAAAAAGTCTTGAAAATTGTGGTTCGAATCTGTGATTTAAAAGATCAATGACTAAAACCTTTTATTTTCTCATAAGATGCAAAATAACTTACAATGATTGAATTTATTATAATAATTAATAATTTCTTACACAGTTAATATAAAAATGAACATATAGGTATACATGTGGGCACACGTAAGTAAGTGTTATCTATATGCAATATAAAGTATATACTATATAGCATAACTACACAGTGCTCTGTTTATTTTAACATTGTTAATTCAAAGGCTACAATGAACTCCATGGAATGTTCCTAGATTCTGACATGCTGTTTTCCTCCTTGAATAGATCTCCTTAGCTCCAGAAAATTATATAATTGTTTATTAGCAGTAGCCAAAATTAGTAGTATAACTGAAATTTCCCTTATATCAGCAAGATTTCATGTAGTGTAGAAACAGAAGACAGTTTTTATTACTGAATTTTTGCATAAGCAAAGTCTTATGTCCTTACTTATCCTCATTGTTGCTCTCCTACAAATACAGATTCATCTGCTTCAGGTTCAGTAAAAGATTGAGTCTTATAGTGTTATATTTACAATTGTGAAGTTACAACAAATGCTTACTGGACTTAGTGAAATCCAGATGGTGTGTAAAATCAAGTACTAGTCACCGTGTGTCATGTCAGGATGACATAACCTAGCTACATATGCAGCAGTCAGTACAGAAGGTACTTGAAACAGTGGAAAGCATTAAAACTAAAATCTCCCAAAACAGAGAATAAAAATAATAAACATTTTTTCCTATATCTATGCTATATTTATATATAAACATTTATTTGTATCTATATAAACAGAGATTTAATTAGTTACTTAAATTCTTAAATTATTTTTTGCTTTTGAGTAAAAAAAAAAAGGAGTTTTATGCCTCTCTGAAGCATCTTCTTTTTCATTTGATACTGTACTACTGACTGACAGTTCAATAACTTTTCAATAGGTTAAAATATTGATCTCCATATTTTATGAACACACTAAAGACCTTTCTGGCATATTTATCTCTTTTTCTGTTAAATATTAAGGGTTTTTTGTTTTGATTTAAATAGCATAAATAATAAGTATACTAACCTGAAGTTTTGATTATTTTGTTTCCTCAATAAGTGAATTGAACTTATCAAGCATGATTCTAATAAGGTATTTTCTTACTATCTTGAGACAAATATATCAGACAATAATACCGACACCTTAAACATGCCTCTCTCACAAACTGGTTTGTCTAGAGACTTTTATGCTCTTAGAAACCTTATCATGTATGAACAGCTAGCCTTTTAGACGATGAAACTCCTGTTATCAAGGATTTAGAAAGACTGTGGGATTCAGACTTTATTTTCTAACAAAAACACTTGGTTAATCTGCTTTTACCACTGGTGAGCACTCCACCACCACAAAAAACCTACCATTTTGATGGTCGTCTCTAGATGCATGTTAGGGTTAAATAGTGATAGAAGGGTGCTAAATGAAGGCTTATCAGGTTACCATACATCAGAACTGTGATAAAGCTCCCTCAGGAAAGTATCAAATGGAACAAGGGTCTATTCAGAAATGTTTGACAGAAGACACACCATTACAGTGGGACCAGTCTAATTGACAGCACAGCTTAAGTGTGGAATTTCTGCTATGCAGAACCTAGTGACTGCCTTGACTCCTGCAGACTGTGCTGAGTTCAGACTATTTCAGGGTCAATTTTGTGAGTTGAACAAGCGTAGGGACCTGTATAAGCAGGCAGGAAATCTTACAACAACAAGCTTCCTTATCTTTTTTTGCCTATCAGTCTCTATCAGAAAAAAAGTGCGGTTCGTAAATGGTGATGTGTAAGGCATGTCTAAACCTCAGTAATGTTTTAGTTAGAAAATTATTTACATTAGACTAACTTACAATCACTTCTTAATTTTGAAACAGGTCCTCAGCTATTTCAGAATTTCTGAGGATCACCTCATCTTCGAAGGGATTCATGGAAGGGGAAGACCCAGTCAGTTGGACATACACTCGAGCCATCAATTTGACTGAGTTTTGATTTTCGTGCTTTCTGTTTAGCTGTCCTGCTTCTGATTGTATATAACTTTACAGAGCTCTGTTGTCACTGACCATAATCTTGGGTTTATTAAAAAGTGACAGAGGAGTAGGTGGACCAAATGTTAAATCACTTTATTAATTCTTTCCGAAAAGACGAGTAAATAGTAGGTGGACCAAATGTTAAATTAATTTGTTAATTCTTTCCGAAAAGACGAGTAAAAGAAGGTCATTAAGATGGAGAATGTCTTATTTCTGCACTGAGAAGTCCCTCTGAATATTCCTATGTAAGGTTAGGCAGAGGATTACAACAGGCTGGTAAGAAAGCCTCGGCACTAGTTCCATTCTAGGTACATGGGGACTGTATAATTTACAGAAAGGACATAATCCCACAAGACATCCTACAATAGTCTTTGTGTAAGAAAACAACTATTTGAGAATTGCACCAAGCAGAAAAATATGGCTGGAAAGAAATAAATGCAGGACAGAAAAAAATAAGGTTTTGAGGTGTTTAGATACAAAAAAATATGCTGGACAAGTGGTTATTTCTCTGGTTTGGTTTTGGATACCTTGACTTCCCATACAACCTTGAGACCTTCCATGAAACATAAATATCAAGTGGTTTTGGCATCTAAATATCCAAAGAGTTTGAATAGAATGAGATTAGAATATTGCTTCTTTTCCTTCCAGGAAGGTATTTACTATTTACCATGAAAAATCCTATAAAGGGTGTCCAGTAGAGCCTATAGTAGAATCATCGTGGTGGCCCTCTTGAAAACATATATGAACAGCTAAACTTGTTCCATTTAATAAAGTAGTTAACATTAAACCAAGACATTATTTGCCTCAGGGAGTGCAAACTTGCAATTGAGAAGGAATAACTGAAAGAAAGCACAAGTAACAAAAAGCAGTTGGACTTTTCACACGAGGGAGAAAAATGGGAGTCTTTGACAAAAAAATTCTGCTTAAGCAATGGGGCTAGCTCAAGAGGCAAGCAAGACTTAATAAGAGGAAGAGAAGTCTTTCTTAAAAAAAAAAAAAAAAAAGAAATCTTTGGTGCAGGAGTAAGTGAACCGAGTAGTTGAAAGTGTGCAGTCCGTGTTGTAATGTGGTGTGTTCCAGAATGGTGTCCTTGTGCATGTATCCAGGTACCCAGTAAATCCCAAATTGACAAAGAGATGAAAGAGGAAAAATGAGATGAGGATTTTTGAACTGAGCCTCTTAAAAATTCCATCTGGGAAAAAGACTGAAAAGATAAGAAATACACACGTACTATTGCACAAGTGTAGTTGTAGAGATAATTTGGCCCAGTATTTGTGCTTGGAATTTTCTTTCCATTGCATCATCTGAGATATGATAAAAAACAGATCTAGCTATGTAATGAACCTGGTTAGGCATATTTTAACACATAAGGGAAAAAATGTTTCAAACACCTACCGTTTTGTGGGTTTTCATGAGTATTTTCTGTGTTGTAAGTTCCTTAAAGTTCTGCCAGCTTTCATAGACTACATCGAAGACTACTTTTTTCTTTACAGACACTGTCTTACACATCATTAGAATTCCTTACATATGCTTTGACTTAGAATACCACTGAGAAATTTGTTGTTTTTATTACATGTTCTGTGTTTGTTCAGTCTTTAATGTTGCTATTAGTACTTTGATTTCATAAAGAAGTAGGATGCATGAGCATACGGTTCATTACTTACTATAGTTAACTCCACTTGCTTTTTTAACTAGTTGGATAAAAGGATAAAATGGGATAGTGCTTTTCCATTGAAAAGGGTTTTTTTTTTCTATGTGAGAAGTGGAGTAAATTGTTTACATTTATTCTTAGGTAGGTGTTGGGAATGGTTTCACTTCACTCAAAATTCTGAGTGAGTTGATGTGAGTTTTGAACCTGAGACAGGTCCTATTGTTTGTCTTTGACCATAAATAATGAAATATAAGCATGTTACAAATAAGCAGAAACTTAAACAAAAGCTTCCAATTTATTTTCTGGTTTTGTTCCAGACAGTCTTCACAGCTCCTTACCTGTATAGTCACTAAAGTGAAACAGAGTGGAAAGGTAGAAGTTGTAAATTGTTGCACAATCTTAGATATGTGTTGTGGTTTAAG
>NW_010268681.1:0-17063 GCF_000690775.1 Eurypyga helias
GATGCACTAAGAGTCTTCCCAGGGCACTTCCCAGCAGCATGCAGCACCACCTTCCCCTCCTGTACTGTGCCTAATGGTGCCTACTGGGGTCTTCTGGCTTTTGCCATCTGTCAGAAAACAAGGGCATTTGGTCCAAGTAAATTTTGCAACAAAAGCTATGCTTAGCAGCCAGCTCTCACCCCATCTCTGTGAATTTTTGGAACCACTCATGCATTTGGCTTCTGAACAACCCTCATCAGTGTATCCCACAGCTGAATTCTGGACAAGTGAGGAAACCAACCTGCTGCCCCCAAGAGTTACCTTTAGTTTTCTGGTTTGCTTTTAGTTTGATGGGTGTCTGATCAAAGGGTTCTGTCCTCTCTTTACTGTGCGATGTGAGCCCAGTACGAGGCACAGCCTTGCCGCACAAACATCTTCCCCTTTGCTCTTGTCCCCACTGACTGCCGCTCATCACCCAGCCACCACAATCTGTCACAAGCCTTTGCCAAATCTTAGCTTTGCGTTTTGCATACACCCGAAGACACTCGCACCACTCTCCACTCACAGCGACAAATGACACGGTGATGCCCGAACCAGGGTGCAGATCCTGCAGGACCATGCTGGGGATGGCACCCCAACCCCTCGGGGTGCACCCCTGCGGCTCCCTGCTCACCTCCTCCAGGCTGTTGGCAGTGGCCTTGCAGCAGTCCATGTGTCTGGTGAAGGCAGAGGTGGTGGGTGAGCTGGGGTCCTCTTGTGCCTGCTGCATGAAGTCTCACACGGAGATGAGGGCTGCCGTGGTGCCGGTGCTAGGAAGGGGAATCGCCGGCAGGAGCTGTGGTTGTGCCAGGGCTGGGGCGGAGGGCCAGGGTCACGCTGCTGCCAGCAGAGAGGGCAGAGGGAGCCCCTTGCCTTGCACAACCACACCCCAACCAGACACCCCCCTGCATGTGCACACACTGATACACACCCACACAGCACACCCACGTGCACAGCAGCGCGGCCACAGATCCTGCACTTACAAACTGAAATATCTTGAGGAAGCCTGGGGCGGACACACTTTGAGGCACAGGGAGCCCCAGACTGCTCGTGCAGGGGGAAATGTAGCTGAGCATGGCTGCAAGAGCCAAGGAGCTGCCCAGGGATGTGCACTGGGAGTGCTGCGATGCACTGGGCACTGCTGGGGAGCACTGGGCACCACTTGCGAAGGCAGCAGCCCAGATGACAGGCCCTGCACAAAGGTCGGGGTGATACAGCAGTGGGAGCAGCACAGTTGCACCTCAGGGCCCTGCTCTAACCCCACGCAAGTGCTATATGGCCTGAGCCTTTCGCAGCCTGTTTTTCTCCCCTACAGTCCAAGGGTCCCCTGGGGGGAGAGAGGGCTCCCCCTCTGCAATTCTGTGGCCCCAACCCAGCAGCTGAACTCCAGGCCCCAGGGGAGCACCATGCCTGCTCCACATTCGTACCTGCCTTCAGGTCCTCACCTGCTCCATTCCTGCCTGCCTGGCTCTGCCCAGACTGTTTTCTTCCCAAAATGTACTCTAATCCTGCCCCATCCAAAAGACAAACAGGCATCTATCTTGTGCTGGTTTTGGCTGGGATGGCGTTAATTTTCTTCATCGTAGCTGTATGGGTCCATGTTTTGGGTTTGGGCTGCAAACAGTGTTAATACCAGAGAGATGTTTTTGTTACTGCTGAGCAGTGCTGACACACTCAAGGCCTTTTCTCCTCCTCACACCACCAGTAAGTAGGCTGGGGGTACACAAGAATTTGGGAGGGGACACAGGTGGGACAGCTGACCCCAACTGACCAAAGGGATATTCCAGACCATAAGGCATCAAGCTCAGCATACAAGGCTGGGGGAAGAAGAAGGAATTGGGGGACATTCAGAGTGATGGCCTTTATCTTCCCAAATGCCTGTTATGTGTGATAGAGCCCTGCTTTCCTGGGGATGGCTGAACACCTGCCTGCCCTTGGGAAGTGGTGAATGAATTCCTTGTTTTGGTTTGCTTGTGTGCACAGCTTCTGCTTTACCAAATAAAGTGCCTTTATCTCAACCCACGGATTTTCTCATTTTTGTTCTTCTGATTCTCTCCCCACCAGGGAGGGAGTGAGTAAGTGACTGTGTGGTGCTTAGTTGCCAGCTGGAGTTAAACCATGACACATCTTCATTATAAAACCCCACTGTCAGTTAATTTCTTTGGAAATACAACAGTCCCTCTGAGCATCATCTCCTGCATCAGGATGTGAACCCTCAGAAGGAATCTGTCCTGTCAAAACTCAGGGTGAAGCACCTCCACTTGAGATCAGATGATGTCACGGGGTGCCTGTGTAGGACAGGAATCCTGGGGCACAAGGGACCAAGCTGAAAACAAATTTCATTTCATTTACATCAGCCCAACAGCATAGTGAAGATTCATGCTGACAACGCCATGCCAATGTCTCAGTGCTGTGCTAGCCAGGAGGAAGGACATCAGCAAGGACTGCCTGCAGCAGGCTGGCCCCTGGCCTCAGAAAGCAGCTACAAGACACAAGCAGCAGCAGAGAGAGCAGCCAAGGAGCTTTATTTCTGTGGAAATCAAGGGCAAAAATTAAGTTTGAAGCAAGCCTGAATCCAACCCAACATACGCAGGAAAAGCTGTTAAGCAGCTTGTAAGGGCTGACAACGAGAAAGCCTGTGTCCTGGGAAGTGCTACCATGTCCAGAGCTGACCTGAACTCCAAGAGCTGTTCCTGAGCTCTCGGCATGGCAGGAAGCTACCTTGGCTCTGTTGGCCTTCTCCCATGCGAGCCCCATTCAAAAGGTCATCCAGGTCCTCCCTCCACCAGAACCCCATACCAGACCTGCCTTCCCCCGTACAATGTGTTTTGAAGTCCTCAGGCAAAGGCCTAGGAAGTGCCAAGTGTTGTCAAGCCAGGGCACGGATGGCTCTGCATGTCCCTATCTCTGGCAGAATCACTCTCAGTGGGAAGAGCTGGTTTCAGCTGCTACGTCTGTGGGGACAGCCCCAGAAGACCCCGTTTTTCCACCCCCAACCCCAGTCCCACAAAAACCAAGTTTTTTCCCAAAGCTGTCAAGGAGTCTGTCTTATTTAGTAGGTTAGTTACTTGGTTTCTTAGCAACTCATGGGTACTCAGCATGAAATGTGACACCCCAAAAAGAGGTTACTTCGTAGGTCTCTCACTGTGAAGGTTGCCTCTGCACCTGTCAGATTTCCTTAAGCTTTCTGGTTCAGTCTTGATTCCAGCAATAATCACTCCTGTCTTTGAGCAGTCCTGTGCCAGAGAGCATTTATCCATTGATGATCTTCTCACTGATGTATCCAGGCATGGTATAGATCAAAAGGACCAGGAAGATGGTCAGAACAGCAACAATGAACAGCACAATGATGTATTTCTTGTACCGCTTCCAGATAAAGAACACAAAGGTCTTCATGGGATTCACAAACCAGTTGAAAGAAGTTTTTGGCCGGCTGGAAAAGAAAGGCAAGAATAGCTAAGCACGGGCTCAATCTACAGAGCAGTGGATCCATGTGTGCCCCTCAGTTTTGGTGCCCTGCCACCTTCATGGGTCACCAGCTCTTCCTGCTGCTTCCAACCAGGATCACCCTAGGGGCTGCAACAACTACAGTGCCTGTGAAAATGCTGGAGAGCCTTAGGACAGCCCTCGCAGAGCTGTTCTACACCCACGTGGCCAGGGGTGCATTCATGTGGTTAAACCAGAGCTGCCCCTTTTGTCCAAGCAGTGTTTCGGCATAGCTACGGTGAGTACCTCACCACGATCAGTCCTCTCCCAGATGCTGCAGCCATAAGTCCTGCTGGGCCCACTTGAGCTCTGGGAAGCCCTGGCAGCCCCAAGTCTGCAGTGTTCACTGCCCCAGGCCTCACTGACTGCTCTCAGCTTCCCGACAAGCAGATGCTCCCCGTCCCCATGCAAACAGCTGCTGAAAACACGGCACTGTCCATCCACGTTAAATGTAATAACACAGATACTCACTTGGGCTTTTCCAGGGGTTCAGGCTCTTTTCGGCCCAAACCAACAGGACTTTTCTCAGCCTCCTCCACAGTCAGCAGCTGGAACTCTGCTTCCACCTTACCCTGGAGGGGAAACACGTCTGAGGCACAGCCGCACATGCTGCTTTGCAGACCAGCCGGCTGACAACACGCCCTGCCAGGCCTGGGTATTTTTCTCCCAGTTTCACTTACAGATGCTCAGAGTAATTAACTTCTCTCTCCAGACATTAGCTACATTCTCTCACTTTACAGCCAGTGGAAACTGTGGCCTGACAAGAAACTAACTGTGTTGCAGACAAGGCACTGTATTGTAATGTGCTGCCCAGCTCTCTGGATTTGTCTGTAGGCTCCCACACTGGCAGTGAGCTAAACTCACCCTTGGGGACAAACAATGGTCTGCTAGCAGAGCCATCAGCAGCGAGTCTGCCCTGAGAGTGTTGGCACCTGCTTGTTTGTAGGCAGGGCCCCTAGGGCAAGCCTTTGCTGCTGTCCTGTCTGGCTGATGGGCAGCCATGTGCCTCTTGCTTTGCTCCCTCACCGAGCACTGTTCTATGGGAAATTCCAAGGAAGACATGAAGTTGAACACCCCCTGCATGCCACTGCAGCTGGGTCTTCTGGGTAGGTGACGCACTGGATTTGCCACAGATGGGACAAGTCTGGGTCACTGCTGCCTCTGTAAGTTATGTGCATGCAGGACAGGTTGCCATGTCAAGGCAGAGGCAAAACACTAGCTCTCTGCCCACCTGTGCCACCACCCTGCCTTACCGTCAGGAGGTACTTGTTCCCACTGGGGTCCGTGAACTCCACATCCTCTGGTTTGACTGAGCTTCCCCACTTCTTTTTCTTCTTCTTCCGCTTGATTTCCCTTTCTTCTCTCTCCTCATCTTCTTGATCTTTGAGTTTGATGAAGGGCCACCAACCCCGCATGCGCTTGTTTCGGAAGATGGAGAAGCGAGGAGTTGCGTTCTCCTTGGCCATCTTGATGGTGCAAAGCTCTGAGCTCTTGGCTGCCCGCACCATGTCATGCAGCTTCAGCTCAATGGAGCCTGCAGGCACAGTGAAGAGAAGAGCTCATGGTGAAATCCTGAGGTCAGCCCCACACACCATTTGGCTTTCTATCCCCGCAATTGCCCCACCACCATGAGTAGATACCAGCTGCTGCAATGATCTAGTGAAGTTCTGTACTTTTATAGGTGGAGAACCTGAAGCTCAGCATAAAAAAGGACCAGCCCAAGAGTTAGAGTCTAAGAAGCAGAAGCCACAGCTCTTGTCTCTAATGTGGCCAGTTTGATTTGCATGTGGTACAGTGGGTTATTTTGACTCTTTTACCATGTCCCACCCTGCTCTTTCCCACAAATGTCAACAAAAAATTACAAAATCTAGGAAACTCTTCTAAAATTTCAAGTCTGTCTTACATGTGAAACAGCCTCAGTTCACTTCACTGCTCGGCCTCACACCCTTGTCCTCCTTGGAAGGAGCTCCTGGCCCACTTTAGCACTGAATTAACAGAAGCATAGCCAGCAACCAAGGGGTGTGGGTGTTCTCCTCCACTGAGCTCTGATGAGAGTGCATCTGGATACAGTGTCCACTTTTGGGCCCCCAAAACAAGAAAGGTGCCAACTAACTAGAGTCCAGTAACTCAGATGGTCAAGGCTAGAGTATGTGCCATAGCAGGATGGGACGAGAGACCCACGCATGTTCAGTCCAGAGAAGAGGGGTCAATGGAGCGACCTTACTGAATCTCCCACAGCCTAAGGGGAGCTATAAGATGGAGCAGAATGGTGCAGCCAGGAAAAGTGGCCCAGAAGGGTGCTGGGATCTCCATCCTTGGAGATACTCAAAACTCATCCAGACAAGGCCCTGAGCAACCTGACCTATGTTGCATCCAGCCCTGCTTGGAGACAGAGGTTGCAATAAAGGTTGCTGTCTAACGATTTCTTCAGAGCCTGAGTAGCATTGGCTGAACGAATCACCATTGGAGGTGTCTCATGGAAGTAAATCCCTTTAAATATACCATGAAAGGCTGATGAACAAACAGAGTCTTTATCCTGCCCAATAAACAGCAGGGCAAAGTGACTGTTTTTTAATGGGGAGGTCACAGTTTGAAGAAGGGAAGGACAACCGAACAGAGTGCTACAAACTGGGGAATGCCAGGAGAAGCAGGAGAGAAGCAATAGTGTTTGTGCTAGCGTAGTGTGGGCAGAATCACGACCAGCCCAGCTTCATCACCATGCCCTGCTGCATGCCCAGCTCATCAGGTTTGGTTACTGGGAAATACCAGAGCAGCCAGGGAGCTTGAGCCCCCAGTGATGGAATGCTGCAACTCAACTGCAAAGTCTCACAAAGGTTGCCAATCCCTGTGCCCACAATGTAAGCTCCTAGGAAAGCTGCTCCTTGGCCAAGTCTTTGGGGTCTGCATATCTAAGTGAGAGCAGGGAAAATGAGCAAGTTTATCAGAAGGGTTGTTGAGAAGCAGAACCTGGAAGTCCTGTGGTGTGAAAGGCCCTGAAAAAGGACACCAATGCCCTGGGAGCTTAATAGGTCTGTGTAGGAGAGGTGCACATCTCCAGGCCCTGCCTATAGCTCACATGTGAAAAACAGGACCAGGAGACTGCTGAGCTGAAGAGCTTGATCTGATGCTCCTTGTGTCCCTTCTTAGAGAGCTGGGCCCCAGCAGAAACACTGTAATACTCTAGAAAGATGAGGGGCAGGTCACACCATACCTAGAAAGTCATTAGCTGAAATCCTATCGTAATCCCAGACCTGGAGAACCACAACAGCCGGTTCCCGAAACTCTGATTCCTCCACGGAGAAGACAGAGTCCTTCTTCTTGTAGGTGATCTCTTTCTCGGTCGGGAGATAGTTGAAGCGGAAAACAAACCTCCAGTTGAAATTGCCCTCTCCAGTCAAGGAGTTGAAGTGAACATCCGTCTCTTGCTTGTCATGGTCAAGACCCTTTATCCAGCTGCACGAGAAACTCAGTCATGTCCTACACCCTGTTAGCCAGCCCCAAAGGCAGAGCAGAAGGGCTGAACCTCACCGGGTAGCAGGAAAGGAAGAGTCAAAGAGCCAAACCAGACCAACACCCAACCAACATCTCTACGGGGGTACAGCAGTCCATACAGGGGCACCTCATGCTGAGACAGGGACAACCAGAGGTTCAGTGAGGATGTGGGGCAGGACAGGGAGCAAGACAGACAGGCTCTGGTCTCCCACTGGCTCCCATCACACCTTTTCACGTAGATGTCGCTGGAAGGTTCTCCCGTTACTGGGTTGACATCATCAAGGATCACATCATCTGTGTTCCAGATAATCACACGCAGCTCATAGCTGTGGGAAGGACACAGGGGTGAGTGAGACTCATTCTGTTGCCCCTGGTGCCTGGGAGAGCAGGGCAAGCCCACACTGGCAGAGCAGCAGAACTTGAACCTTCCTATCACTGTGGTCCCCTGCCACGGCTCCTCTGGCAAAGCACAGGCCAGCAGTCTCGCTGCCATGCGCAAAGCCCTTCCCGGGGGTGGGGGGTAGCCACAAGACAAACATCCACAGGCAAAACAGGCGGCTTGTGCAAAGCAAATCCCTGGTGCTTGGGAAACCCACCCAGCACCACTTAGCCATAGGAGCACAAAAAGGCTTAGGCAGGAAGGGACCTCTGCAGTCTCTGCTCCAACCTCTGGCTCTAACTCCATAGTAGATCAGGGCTTCATCTGCATCAATTTTGCATATCTCCAAGGATGGATATCCCAGCACCTCTCTGGGTCACTCTGTCCCTATCCCAGGGTAGCTTCACTCTCACTGGGAAATGTTTTCAGTTGGAGTTTCCCTTGCTGCAATCTGTGTCCATGATCTCTTGTCCTTTCATGTGCACCTCTGAAAGGAATCTGGACCTTCCATCTCAACAGCTCCATTAGATCACTGAAAACAGCAGATCTCCTTCAGCTTTACTACTCCAGGCACCCTGCAGACATCTGTCCACTAGCCAAAACAGATGAGTAGCTCCGTCTGGGTTTTTGTCACCTTCATGTCCAGCCTTAGAGATTAACGCTGCCCCTCACAAACACTTGTGCAGCTGAAAGCGCTTATGCTCCACGCAGGTATACCCAGGGGCCATCCCATGGCCGGAGCTGACGCAGAGAGGAGGGCTGCATGCCAGGCTAGCACAGACCATCAGCCTGTGCAGGACTCTGTGGCACATCCCACCAGGCACAGCAAGGGACAGTGATCCTGCACACAGGCTCACCAGCCCCAGCCCCACTCCCATGGATGCTACCTGACAGGCAGTCGTGGCTTGATGTTGACAGGCGGCGGTGCAGGGACATCGTTTGGAAACATGTCAATCCACATGTGCAGGGAGCCCTGATGAGAGAAGACAGCTGAGAGACTTCAGAAGACAGACCACCCTCCAGCCCTTCAAGGAGTAAGGGCCTGATCCCACACGGAAAGCTCACACCAGAAAGCCACTGCTTGGCTGGCACACCCCAGCCCTTCAGAGTAACGTGTGACTGGATTTTAAATAGGGAAAAAATTAAAAATACCAGGAATTGTTTATTTCCCTCCCCCCTGTTCCCAAGAAAAAACATTTCAGCTGAACTAAGTTAATTTCAGAGGCAATCATGTCCCTCTGTCGTAACAAGAAGCATATGATGTTGCAATGCTTCAGCATAACCAAGAAAACTAAGAAGTGATGGGTCTGACCCGACCCTCCACAAACATATCCAAAGCCGACAAAAGCCGGAGTAACTGCAGAGCCCTGCTTTGTTACAGACCTCTGTCACCCAAAGGAACATGTTCAGTGCAGGACATGGAAGTGGCTAAGCTCAAATCACTGCACTGCATAAAACTGAGGAGGAATGTTTCTCCTCCAGCCAGCAGTTACGTCATGGCCCCAGGGAGAAGCTGGGGGGGCAGAACGGGGATCTTGCAGGGGAGCAAAGCAGCACTGATGGGGACAAAGCAGAGGAAAAGGCCCCTTTAGGGGACACTAAGAGGACAGGCGAGGACACTACCACCCACGGTGGTGCATGGTGGTGGGGCTCAGAAGGTAGAACATCCTCCCCCCAGCATCCTCATCAGAGCAGTGCTGCATGGCCTGAGGAGACAGGAAGGATTCTGGGCCACCAGCAATGTGACCACAACATCAATGGACAGAAGTCCCTTGAGGAAAGGGTGTTCAGAAACACCATGAGAGGTCAGAGGGTGGATCTAAGCAAAGGACACCCAAGGCCAACAGTCCTCACTTCACAGCAGGGCCACCCACAGACCCAGCTCTGGTCACCCACCCAGGAAGGGGCAATGCATGGGATTCATGCCATGATGAGGAGACAGAAGGACAACAGGAGACCAGCCAGGGTGTCTTCAGCTGCCCTGAAGGTCCTTCCCCAGAGCAAAGTCTAGGCTGGGCAAAGAAACACATCTCACCTGCACAAGCCCAGGGTTCTCCGGGTTGTACAGAGACCGGATCTCCACATGCTCTGGTACTAGCTTGTACCCATATCCTGGCATCTCTTCCCAGTGCTGCAGGACGTACAAAGCCTTATGTTCATCATCCACTGGCCAGTTCTCTTCTGCCACTTCTCTCTTGTTCCTCACAGAGGCCTCTGCAGCAGGACACAGACAGGTAGAAGATGAAGACATCTGGCCAGCAAGAGCCATGTCAGGACATTAGTCCAGGCACAAATAAGGGAAGATGATGGACTGGACAAGCAAGCACCTCCCCCGAAGAACAAAATGGGAAAAAGCAGGAGGATGAAGGGAATGAGTTCAGTATGTTGCAGTGATAAAGAAAACTATAGGCAGGAAAAAAAACAAGCTAAGAGAAATAAGAGGTGAAGGGCCCAAAAGAATTTCCTGTGGCTCTGGGAAAAGGATCTGGGGGACAACAAGGAGGATGTGACCCTCTGGCGCAGTTTAAGTCCCCATGTCTCTGTGGTAGTGCCAATAGATCCACGGATGAGAGGTTTTGCCCTAGAAGTGCTCCAGAAAAGCACGACTTGGCATTTGGCAGTGAGAGGCTACCGTGCTCTCCAGTAAATAATCGTCTGCGCGACTAATTGACTCCTTTGGCACAGTGAAGCCAAATGGCCATTCAAGACCAAATTCTGCTGGTAGGGAGAAAGGTGAGGACAAAATGACCCGCCCACCCCTCAGTTTGTGGAGACCATCTGCCCCCTAGAGATCAGTCTGAGACTGAAACCATCCCAAGCAGTCCCTGAGCACAGTTCAAGGGGATCCAACTACAGCACATTTGAACCAGAGCAGCTCCCAGGGAACACCAGGAGAGCATCTCGTTCCTCCCTTCCCAGCTACCCAGTGACCTGAGGAAGAGGGAGAAGGGCTATTGAAGGCTCCTTGCCCTCTCCTGAGTAGGATTTCTTTCCCCTTCAAGACATAATCCATAGAAGCCAGTAGAAAGCTGAAGAACAGCAGCACTGAAATGAGCAGAAGGTAAAGTTGGCCATACATGTAGGTCCCCACCTCTCTGGGTAAGCACAGGGATTATACTTTCTACAGGCCTTTTGGGGCCCAGCCATCCAGACATGGGCCACATCTGCTCCATCCTTTCCTCCCAGCTGGATTCAACTGCACGGGTGTTGGCCACCGGAGGGAATGTGCACAGGAGGGTCAGGCCTGTGCTCAGGGAAGTTCTCCATCACTGCTGATGGAAGGCATGGAAGGTTGCTGGGTTCTTGGACATCCATAGCCCTGGTTCAGGGTTTGTAACGCCAGTGAGAAGGAAAGAAAAACTGCGAAGGCCACCCACAAGGAGGATATCAACAGTAGTGAGGAGCAGTGGGGAGTCAGCCAAGGTACCCAAAGCCACCAGAAGCAGAGAGCATCCCTGAAGGACAAAGCCAGCTAAAAACATGAAAGAAGACTGGAAAAGCTCCATCTCACCCTGCACCTCCCCCCCCAACCCCCCCCAAAAAACCCAACCCAAAAAGAAAACAAAAAAAAAAGGATGCTAGTATCTCGCCGATGGTGAGCACAAGCACAAGCAGATGGAGGTACAGCTCTGAGTCAGTGTCAGCCACCACAACAAGCTACGCCTTCTCTGGCTGCCCAAGCCATCAAACCCCCATACACATCACTGCCAGGCAAGCAGGTTTACTTTGCTGCCCCCACTGCCTGGGAAGCCACTTTGGGACCTAACTGCCTGGATCACCTTTTTCCACAGTGTAACACCATCGTCCACTGAAACCAGGCCACTGAGCACCAAGGATGCTCCCTGCTGTGACTGAGAAAGCTGGGCCATGCAGGGCACAGAGGGGGACAGCCAGCCTGGACACCCAAGGAAGAGAGGCTGGTGTGTTCCCAGACCTCTCACCAGTGTGTGCACTGCTGAGCACATACAGCTCTTTAAGGGAGCAGTCATTCTTCCCCAAGACCTCTGTACCTTCAGAAAAAGCCTCTGGAGGAATCTTGAATACTTTGTTGTCCACTTTGACCTCCTCCCGTCTATACTCTGCTGCAGGGAGTGAGTTTTTCTTGCATAAACTATCCAAGATCTGTGTGGGCTTAAAAGCATCTCGCCACATGTTGTAGCCATTTCTACATGGAAGGGAGAACAAAGACAACATCTTCATCTTAGACACAACAGGTTTTTTGTCCTAGACTGTGAAATGCCCTGCCTTCCCTACAGCAAAAGCTATGCTGCCAGATCCCTGCTCAGATTTTCACTGGGAAAACCACAGGCACACAACAGTTTAATGAATGAAAAGTTTAACAAGCTCTCCTCCCTCGAACAAGCCAGGCTTGCACCCCACAGAACCATTAGCTTCAGAGCAGCAGCAAGAGCAATTCCAGATGAAGCTTGTAAGCGGGAGAGAGGCTTTAGCAGTGCTGGGGTCTCAACTCCATGCCCACAGCTAATTCTCCAGCAGTGGGGCAGGAGAAAACTTTTCTGTAAACTGGCCAAGGATACCATAGAATCCACACTGAGTGAGGCCAAAGGAAAGCAGATGTCATGAGTTTTGCTGCCCACAGAAAAAAACAGAGGCCAGAGAAACCACCCTAACTTTCTGAAAAAGGTCAAAATTACATCAATGTCACTTTTCTCACAGAACACCAATATGAAAGCATTAAAGAAGTTTTTGCTACTATATGCAAAATATATTAGTCTGCAGTAGGAATTACAGCTATCACAGGAAGCCGGTAGGAGTCTAAAGGAGATGGAGTTATCCATGTAACTTGTAGTGAATCTGTGGATGCAAGCTCTGCCCTGCAAAACTGGAGGTGGTGTTACCCACTCAAACAGTAGGTAAGAAGAATGTGTCTCATGGCCTTAACGTGTCACACCAGAACCTACATGTCGTACTGAGAAGCCACTCCACAGTTGGCCCTGTGCTTGCTGTAGAATCGATTCTCCAAGTCAATCTTGGTCTCCCCAATCAGATCATCAGATCCAACCAAATCATGGTCAAATATTGCCACAGTGAGTTCTGATTCCATGGGAAAGGAGACTGTCAACTCCACAACTCTGGACAGAAGCAGACAGGGACAGTGTAAGTAGCAAAGAAGATGGAAATTAAACAAGTTAATTATCCTACACATTTAAGAACTGTATTTGACAGCTCAAAGACCTCTGATAAAGTTTGATTTTCCTAAGTTCGGCCTGTGCAGTTTTCAGCACGTGCAGTTTTCAGTGCACATGTTCAAACAAGAAAGTTACTTTTCCAGGCATGTATGCCCTTGGATAGAGGTCCTGTAGCTAGGGAAAAAGCCCTCCAATGCTTTGTTGCTGCTTGGCTTGTTAAATCAAGCCCTTGGGAGTGCTCCCCTCCTAACTCAAAACACTTTATAGCTCCTGTGTCAGCTGGAAAGAAACATGCCTGGGACCTTTGTGTTGCAGCACAAGCTTCTCCAGCACAAAGAAACACAGGACCACACATGCTGGGCCACAACCTGAGCCCCAGATCTGCCCTATTCCTATTGAACCTGATAGATGGAAACTTCCTTCATACTCTCCAAACACAGGATTGAGCTGCTTTGGGATGTATCGCTCCTTTGTGTCCTTCTGCTCCTGCCCCACAGTCACCACCACGTAGGGGTCTGCCTTGCCATTGGGGTCTGCTGGAGACAGGTTCGTAGCCTGGAATACATGAGAGGTACTTCCATACACCAGCTGCAGAGAACAGCCTACACAAGGAACACTGCACAGGCCTGAGACCACCCAAGCCCACTAGTCAAGTCCCGCTCAGCAACTGCCCCAGCATTGAAACAGGCACTGGTTCCCATGCAAATCCCCATACAACAAGCCACCGGTGTCCCCAGCTGTCAGCCCATCCCTGTCTCAGGGCAGATGAGAGGAGCTGAGAAATGCCCATCTGGATTTTTAGCACCTCCTAAAGCTACAAAGCATGCAAGGTTCCCCATGGAGAAGATGCAGCTGACTTCCATGGGGCTGGCAGTGCCTTCAGATCAGCATCGAGCTTTTCACAAGTGCCACTGCTCATATTTACTGAGTAATGAATAGCAGGAGGTCCACAGGGAGGGACAGACCCCCAAGCATTACTGCCACTACCACCAGAGACTCACCTTAACGATGTAAACTCTTACAAGAACCTTGATGGGTCTGTTCCTTGGAACACCTTGGGAGACCTTGGGCTCTGTGCCAGCTTCCTCGGTGGGGTAGACATAGAAGGACCCCTGCAGAAAAGACATTGCAGACACAAAGCAGAATACCTCAGGTGGGATTGGAGGCACCAAGACCAGCTTCACCTGCCAACTGGAAAATCAGAGCCATAGCCCCATGCAGACCACAGGCATGCTGTGTCCATGGGAGCAGTCCTTCCCAAAGGCACACTCATGTCCACATGGCCCAGGCAGTCCCTGTTTGCAAGTTAGGCTGCAGGCTGTCAGACCACTGCCAATGCCGGATCTGAACATCTCCAGGCACTTTGGACTGCGAAAGGCAGGGGGCACCAAAGGTTTTCTCAGGACCCTCTTCAATTAACTTCTGTAGTTGATACTTCAGTCTTCAAGAGCTCCTCGATGGGAGGATGATGCCTTTCTTAAACAAGTTTTACTAATTTTAAAGCCAGTGAAGCTCACTAATTCTTATTTGCATACTGAACATACCCAGAGGCCCCAACCAGAATAAGAGTCCTTTATGCTTCCTGCTTTCTCCTCACAAGAGCTAAAAAATCTTGATCAGGTGCATTTGTCAACTAATAAAGGACCACAGCACAAAATTGCTTCAACAGGCAGTAACAATATGCTGGCCATGCCACAGAGTGGCCCCACATCACCCTGAGTGCACACACACACTCTCCAAGGCTTTGCTCTGAAATACAGGTTATCCTAAGGATTTTCTTCCACCCGCAGCACAAATGTCATTCGAATGATACAGTACCTTGTACTTCCCCACAAAATGTTCATCCTCGTTTGCATCTTCATCCTCATTTGCTTTGCCACGATGAAGGGGGAAAATACACAGCCAGTCTTCAAAATTGTCAAACTCATTTTCCAGCTCAGAGTTGTAGATCTGAAATGAGCAGAAAGTAATTTTGGGCTTTTTCATGACATCTTAAAGAGGTGAAGAGTCAGAAAGACCATACTTCCCCCGCTTCAACCACTTCACCAAGTCCTACCTTACTGCTGGATTAGCCAGTGGAAGGTGTTACAGACTTCCCGTATCCCCCCAGGTCTCCCTCAGATGTACACACACATCCCAGCTTAGCTCCAAGGTCCCACTAGCTGTTTCAAAGCCCAGCAATGACGGATGGGGGCCCAGCACACACTGCAGGTTCTCCTCCCAGTCTAACCTCCACTGCAGGCGGTGAGGAGGACATGGACAAAGGGCAGGGGTTGAAAGAGGCCAGGTCTGTCACCTCAATAATCACCTGAAGCGTAGCGATGAGCTTCCTCTTGGGTCGAACAGGTTGAGCTTCAGTTACTGCCTTGTCTACTGCTTCCATGTCGATGGAGGATGCATTTAAATTCCCTCCATCTGGGAATGGCAACAGTAGATTAGGAAATGCTCTGCTCTCTCCCGTCATGAAATGGCCCCAGCAACAGCTTTCGCTTTCACCCAGGGCTTTGACCTGTGTCAAGGTAACTGGAGATTGCCAGCCTGTGAGAGGTGTCCTTATGGCATCTCAGGTTTCCCAGAAAGGCATGGCTGGACACGTGGGGGGACAAAAATTGGCACACACTTGCCTGCCTGCATGACTACTGTTTAGGAAGGAAGTGGGCAGAGACCAAATGGAGGAAGGACCAGCCTACTGGTGCTGTCAGGGGAGGCACCATGAGAGCTAACCCTCTTCTTTGGATGGATGCCTAATCTGATGGACTGCTGGTTTGGGTGGATGTCTAACTGAAGCATCACTACCACTTTGGGCGCAGGCAGCTGTGCATGGAAAGCGCATAGCTACACTCTTCTTTGGGGCACCAGTAACAAAAGGACAGAAAGGGTGCATCCTTGCCCCATTTCCCAAAGACCCCAGATCCCTTGAGCACTACTGGCATGCAGGTACCCTCCAGACCTCCAGAATATATATATATAACTATACCAGAAATAGTATTTACATCACTTCTATACTTACTGTCTCATCTTCCAGGTCATTGCTAGGTGAGCCACTGCTTACACTTCGGCAAATCTGAGCCTACAGCTGTAACAGTGTTCTCAGATCATCTGTTTATTATCACTGTCTTTCTGTTACTTCACAGTGAATCCTGTACCTCAGGTGAGTATCCCACATGCACAGAGTGATGCCCAGCTCCAGAACAGTTTTGCCTGTCCAGAATCCTCTCTCTCCATCCTACCTTTGCTTCCTGCTGTCACCCTGACAATCCCGTCATCCTTACAGCTCATTTTTCTGCAGGTTTTTGCTCACTCATGAAGGCTCTTGCTTCAACACAATTTTTCAAACTTTCTTGAGGCAAGTTTGGTGTTTTCAACTTGAACTAGCCTTTGGTAGCCCTTGCCAATGTTCCCAATCTCTCTGCTCCCTTTTGTGTTGTTTTTGCTGAATGTTGCAAAGCCACTGCCTGCTCAGACCCCATTCCGACAAGCCCAGCACCCTCTGGGATAGTGTAAGTTCTGGCTGTTCCCACAGAAGAGCTGGGTACTGCTAGAGGACTCACCTGCATCATTCAGGTCATCATTCTCAGCATCTTCCTCATCACTATGTGTCTGAAACACACACAAACAGTCACCCCACATCTCTGGCAGCAAAGGCTTCTCCATCCAAGCAAAGGACACTGCCAAAGCTTTCCTGACAGCAGGATCAGTAACACCTAGCCTGAGATCATTTGGCATTAACATCATTGCCAGAGGATATCCAGTGAGTGTCTTAATGACCTTTTCTTCACCCCAGATCTTCCTGCTGGCTTTTTTGATTGGGATTTAAGAGACACAGGGCAAGGAAGGAAACCTGGGGCAGACCTGCTCCCATAGCACATCCTGGGAAGACAGCAGGACAGAGATTAGGCAGTACAAAAGCCTCCTGCGTTGCAGCTAAAATTAGCAATGTCAGATTTTCAGGAGCACCTCAACAAAAGCCCAGGTCACATTCTCAAAACCACTTGGGCACCTAGCCTCAGGGATGTTTCAACATCCCTTGCCTGCTGAAATCAGTGCACCTCGTGGATGCCTGATAAAGTGTGCTTGACACAAAAAAGCCCACATATTCCTGCAGATCCATGTCAGGAGGGCTCCTGTCTCAGAGAGGAAGAATGATTCTAACCCACAGATTGGCAGGGCTCATTGACAGGCCTTTAAACTAGGTTGGAAGGGGGAGGGGGGAAAAACCAGCAGGGACACCAAGGGATGCCCAGAGCCTGGAGAAGAATCACTGCTCACCAGGAAAACACCTGGCAGGCAAAACAGGGGAATTCGAGATGAGCCAGTCAGCAAGCCAACTCCATTGGGAGCCCACCTTAAATGCCTCTGTGTGAACGCACCGAGCACGGGGAAAAACAAGAGGAGCTGGAGGCATGTGCACGCATGAAGGGCTATGACCTCATTGGCATTGTGGAAATGTAGGATGTCACAGGATGGCTCCTGGAATGCGTTGATGACAACTTCTTATTCAAGTGATAGAGGACCGACGAGGAGAGGTGCCGTGCTGG
>NW_010268682.1:0-10126 GCF_000690775.1 Eurypyga helias
GGTTATGTGGTAGCTACGCTAACACTATCAGGGGCAGAGCCCAAAATGCCATTTAGATATTTCTTCCTCAGAAAAGATTTTTTGGTAAAAAGCCCTCAAGCATCGGGGCAAAGAGCTTGCTTGCTCCTTAAAGAAAGAACAGCAGCTGAGGAGACCTGATCTGGGAATACAGATTAAGAGAGGGCCCTATGTATCAGTATTGAAGTCTGCTTCCCAAAAGACACCTCATTACTATTGTTGACAGAGCTGTTAGAAAATAATAAATAGGCAAAACTACACATGAAACCATGACAACAGTTGAAGCAAACAGAGTCAAAACAGGGGAGAGAAGAGGGGAGAACACCACCAACTTTCCTGTGCTACAATACCACAAACCTCCAGATTCAAAGTGCAAGGGACAGGGAAACGCACTCTTGTTAAGACAAAAATAATACATCTCTTAATTTAAAAATAATAGAGCACCTAACAAAAACCTCCATCTGACTTTTGACAACTTAAGAATGCTAGAGTATCTTATATTCCTTTTTGGTTCTAGCACCAAAACGATGATGAATGGGAGGGTTTATATGTTTCATTGTCAACCATTTATTTAAAAAAAAAAAGTAAGGAATATTCAAATATTTCCAAGTGGAAAATAATATGGTGAACAAAATAAAATATCTCAGTTGAGCTAGTACATTTGAGAATTCACGTTTGTAAAATCTGTCACCTCAAAGCTGGAAAATAGCTACCTACTGAAAAAAAGAGCTGACAAGTGGTTCTTAGTTTGTCCCTGTTCTCCATGCGCTGCTCCTGGCATAAAATAAAATGTATTCTTCTTGGTTACTTTTTTTTTTTCCCCAGTGGTTCACCAGATGTTCTCAGAAAAAAGTATTTCAAAATTCAATAATTAATATTTGGTGCCTAGTTGTAATCACTTGACTGACTCAGCTGATAGTCAAGGAAGCTTTTCACTTTGTTCCACTCAGCACTCAGTAACAGAGAGAGTCCCTCTGTTTGAAATGGCTTCAAGGTAATTCAAATAAAAACGTATGCCACTTTTTAGCTGTGTTAATATTTATCAATACCTCGTTCCTCCCAGTGACATCCGCAGCACTACTAGTTCTGAAGGAATAGACGTTACAACGGTTCATAACCTGCAGTGCCACACACAGCCTACGGAATAAAAATCGACGTGAACAAGCAGGGCTTTGTTTTGCTCCTTCCAGCTCTTAGCCTGTCCTTGGCAATGATGCCTTTCGCCAGGCTGGGTAAGCACATGCTTTAATGCAATCCTCGCTTTTCGGCTTCCATACACAGAAGAATACTAGGAAAACATTTTATTTACATTTTTGTGGGAATGGACATGAATCCAGACAAGAAAAAGCAATCCTGCCTAACGTTTAGTTTTCAGACGTATTTTCTGTATAAAACTGAAGTGATGTTAACAGAAAGAACAAGCAGATAAAGAATTAAAACATTCTCTTTGCATGTGGAATCATTTTTTCCCCCAGATTCCTTCAAAGCACTTGGCTAACCTAGAATGAAGAAGCTACCATAGCACAGATCTTTTCAGTGCATCCAACCTCAAGTGTCGTGGGTATTTCTTACTTCAATGTTGATTACATTAGACTAATCAAACAAACAAGTGTTAGGAGATAACATTTTTGAAAGTGATCCTCATTTTCCTGTGACTTATTTCTCCCCATGGCTTTATGATTTCATTTAGCACAAGGTTGTATTGTTACTAACAGTAAATAGCCATTATTGCCCTCAAACCATTTAAATCACGTACACATTTGAGACCTTTCATAGATCCCTAAGCTAGAGAGAGCAGATTAAGGTACATCACGTGACAAGACATAGAACAGTCCTTAGAATACTTGAGAGATTTTTTGGAAAACATCCTTGATTCACATCAGGCTGAACCCACGACCTTTCAAAGTCTGACAAAGCCCAAAGACTTTACCCTGTACTAGAGGTCAGGAATTTACTGAGATGAGAGACCTGGGTTCAGAACTCTTCCCCACCACATTACAAGCAGAGGTTTTCCAAGTCCATGGTGGTACTCAGCCTAGAATGAATACTCAGGGGTTAAGTCTCCAGCTTGGAGTTTTCCAAAAAGGTGGCTCACTAAATTGTGGGCCTATGGCAAACATTTTAAACATACATAGCAAAGGGGGAAATACCTTCCATCATCCAGACCCTTAGGGAGATGTCACCCAAGCAACTGCTGTCTTGTTAGCTTCAACAAAGCATTCCACAGAGCCTCAGAATGCTTTCCAAAAGAGTAGTTTCGAAAGAATGATTTTAAAACATGCAGATAAACATCATGAGATGATGTACATCACCTTTTCTTTGATGATGGATCAGCTTTTTCTGAACAAAGTAAATGCAGTTGAATTAATCTACTCAGACCTCCATTGAAAAGAGAGGCAGTATCAAAAGCCCTTGTTGTCTTATCCAATCTATAACTCCTCTTCTAATTCCCCATTTCTCTTGCTTTGCTAACGCGCTGAAGATAAAATATTCAAAACTCAGGCATTCCACTGCTAGCCTTCAAGCAGCAAGGCTACAGGAAATAGAAGTACCCTGGTATTTTCTGAAGAAAAACCAGAAAATCCTGACAAAGCAGAGGATGACAAGAATATCGTAGCAGAAGAGATTAAAAACATTGGAAATAGCGCAGATCTAATGAAAGTAACTAGCATAAAACACCAGGTCATGCTCTCAGGAACCAATTAAAGGTGTAATTATAAGGCTACACACTCATACCAGAGGAAGCAAAGTATTCTTTTTGATCCAATAGTCTCTCACATCCTTGAAAATTTTTGTTTGTAGAAGAAACACATCTCTTTTCTTTCAACCTTCTACAGATCATGCTTTCTAAACTTCTGATCACTCACACAGCTACCCTCCAGGCATCTTGCTTAAACCTACAGAGGCAGAGCTCTCCCCAAGATCCTTCCAGGATAGAAAAAAGTGGGAGAGCTACTTTTAAGATGGCACTGTTGATGCATCTCGTACAACATTTACTTCTGCATTTTACAACAGCATGACGTCAGGGAGCTGTGTTCTGTTAGAGACCCACTGTGAGCACCAGGTCCTTTTCTGAAAGCCAGCTCTCTAATCAAATACTACCCTTTCAGTACAGAAACAACGCATATCCCAGCTGAACGTCTCCCTGCTTCTGAGGCATTTCTCTTCCTTTGCAAGCAATTTGGATTCCAATTCTCCCCTCCAGTGTATTTCTGACTCTTTCATCTTTGCCAAATACAATCTTAATAAACACACTCTGTTCTGTCATCCTATCAGTACTGTAAAACACTGAACATGGCCTGGAGGGATGTCCCTTCCACAATGTGAACAACTCTGCATCCATCTTACAGGAGCCATTTCTATACCATGTTTCCTCAAATAATTTATTATATTTAAAAAAAAAATGCAAGATCATTTAAAAACTCTTACTGTACCCAAGATAAGACACCTACTACATCTTTATTTATAAGCCTGCTACCTGTAATAAACAATTAGACTGCTATGATGGGTTTTTTTTCCCTTGATGAATCTGTGTTGGCTGGTATTCCTCTCAAGGACCTTTTAGATTGTTAGTTAATAACTAATTGCACATTTCTTTTTCCTAAAAGTAAACTTTGACTGATTTTTCTGTTAGTTTTCTTTATTATCGTTTTGAAGGTGGGCAAATATAGAGCCATTTTCCAGCCTTTCAACGAGGGGATTCCATCTTTCCTGATGTCACTGAGCATCAACCTGGGATCAAGGAAGCAATCTTCCAGACAAAACAACTTATAAAATGAAGTATTCGCTGCATCAGGAGAAGTGTGGCCAGCAGGGCAAGGGAGGTGATTCTCCCCCTGTACTCTGCTCTCGTGAGCCCCCGCCTGGAGTGCTGCATCCAGCTCTTGGGCCCCCAACATAAGGATACAGACCAGTTGGAGCAAGTCCAGAGGAGGCCACAAAGATGCTCCGAGGGCTGGAGCACCTCTGCTATGGGATAGGATGGGAGAGTTGGGGTGTTCAGCCTGGAGAAGAGAAGGCTCCGGGGAGACCTTATAGGACCTTCCAGTGCCTGGGGGGGCTACAAGGAAGCTGGGGGGGACTTTTTACAAGGGCCTGTAGTGACAGGACAAGGGGTAACCGGTTTAAACTGAAAATAGGGAGATTTAGATTGGACATCAGGAAGAAGTTCTTCCCAGAGATGGTGGTGAGGCGCTGGGACAGGTTGCCCAGAGAAGCTGTGGATGCCCCATCCCTGGAAGTGTCCAAGGCCAGGCTGGATGAGGCTTGGAGCAACCTGGTCTAGTGGAAGGTGTCCCTGCCCATGGCAGAGGGGGTGGAACTAGATGATCTTTAAGGTCCCTTCCAACCCAAACCATTCCATGATTCATTTGTACATGAGCTGAAGTCCATTCCCCATCTGACAGCAGTGATGGGAGAACTGGCTGAGCCCTCAAAGCAATGCTGCCAGACCTCAGCAGTCACTGCTGATCAGCTCCGGTTACTCCAGGCACTGTGACTAGTGCACATACACTGAGAGCAGCAAGGAAGATCTGCACTTGCAAAGGAAGATTTGCGGTGTGCAACCTTACACTAAGAGCTTAAATTCAAGTTTCAGACTGGCAGCACTATCCCTCTTCCAGCATCAGTCCTATTTGGGTGGTGAGTCCTTCACTGTCTCAGGATGGTTCCTCAGTCACTACCACCTTTTCTCCATGGTGATGTTGCTTTTTAGCTTTTGGGAGCACACACCTCCCACATCTTTACTGGTCTCTACAATATCCCTGTTCCACACCTGAAGGAGAAGCTGTCAGAAGGTGGAATCCAGAAAACGTAGCCACTGTCTTCCTTTCCTCTCTGAAACACAGTCGGTCTCTCTCCTGACATTGGCACCGTGGCAGCTTTCTGGTTTTGTTCTTGAAGAGCTCCAAACACCTTCCTGCTGCTGAAGTCTCTAAGATCATTTGTGTTTGCTGAAATAACCAATCTAAACTGTTTTTATAGATTTTTCTTTTCTGTTAGAGGAGGATTAGTTTTACCACCAGATGGCAACAAAAGATGGGTATGCATGAGTAGCCTATTTTTTCTTTTCTGTTAGAGGATTGGTTTTACCACCAGATGGCAATAAAAGATGGGTATGCATGAGTAGCCTCACAACAAGATACTTGCATTAAAGCTCAGCAGCTTCAATAGAAGAGAGCATCTGCAAGACTTCAGAAAAAGAGAGATCAGAATGTCTTTTGAACCTTAAGGTGATTTACCTTCCACTTAAATGTTCTAATTAACAGAACTAAAACAAATGTCAATATTGTACATTTGACTCACTCATCTAAAAATGCTGATCTCAATCATGATTTTCAAAATCTGTTAATCCTAGGAATCACGGAGCAGTTTGGGCTGGAAGGGATCTTAAAGCCCAACCAGTTCCACCCCCTGCCATGGGCAGGGACACCTTCCACTAGACCAGGTTGCTCCAAGCCTCGTCCAGCCTGGCCTTGGACATTTCCAGGGATGGGGCATCCACAGCTTCTCTGGGCAACCTGTCCCAGTGCCTCCCCACCCTCTCCGGGAAGAATTTCTTCCTGATGCCCAACCTGAATCTCCCCTCTCTCAATTTAAACCTGTTACCCCTTGTCCTGTCACTACAGGCCCTTGTAAAAAGTCCCCCCCCCAAGCTTCCTTGTAGGCCCCTCGGGTACTGGAATGCTGCAATAAGGTCTCCCCAGGCCTCTATCTTCTCTTCTCCAGGCTGAACATCCCCAACTCTCCCAGCTTGTCCCCATAGCAGAGGGGCTCCAGCCCTTGGAGCACCTTTGAGGCCTCCTCTGGGTTCACTCCAACCAGTCGATAGCCTTCTAATCTGCCACTTTAACAAAAAGCTGAAGCAAGACCATGAAGAAAATTTGAAATTCCTCAAAAAGTAGTTATCAAAAGGAGGAATATAACCCTCCTAGATCCAAGATATTTTAACATGTAAATAACAAATAATAGGATGGATATAGCAGGCAATGTATTTTTAACAATCAGAAGACGTACAACAAAAGCTTCACCCAAAACTTTAGTCCATTTTTTGTTGTATCTGCTGTTTAAAAAACACACTTCCCAGTCTCAAGAAATTTAGATAATTATTTCACTTCAAAAGGCAGGAGAAAGCACGGCAAGAGGAGAAGCAGATTGCCTAAGGTTATACAGAATGTGTGGCAACAGAAAAAAAAAAAAAAAAAGGAAATCCACACCTCTCAAGGCCTTCTCAGGCATTTCAAGCCATTACCTTCTCAAAGCTTATTCAGCAGCACCACTTTAAAGTACCTATTAACTCCGACAGAAAGTATTTAATCTTACTGATGTATTAGATCAAAGAACCACCAAGCTGGGAAGTATACTGAATGTTGTGAAAGAAAAACTTAGAATGTTCAAGAAATAGGTTTCAACATATAAATTAAGGCATACCGACTCAAAGGAAGATAAACCCACCAGCTCACTAGCCCTTCTTTATGAAAGGACAGTAACAGATGACAAATCACTACAGGTTAGCACGCCAACTGGCAAAACTTGCAGAGAGAAAATTAAGAGTTGGAATGGAACTAAGGTACCTCAGGCAGAGTCCAGTTATGCTGCTCCAACACTACTGAACACTAACGCCGCCTTAAAATTCTCATCCCAGGTCAGCTTGTGCCAACACTTACATCTTAAAGACATACAGGGAAAAGTCGATCTAGAAGCACAACTACAGGAATACGTAACACACTCCTTCTCCTGAGAAGGAGACATGAGTAAGACATGGAGAGGGCAGCACTCTACGCTTACTGCTAACTGCTGAAATACCGCAACAGGTTAGCACGTAAAACAAACTCCATCTGGCGACAGAGAAGGAGCTCCTCCTGTCTTACACAGCAGCAAATACTGAAAGAACCAGCATGTCTTTTGCCTGAATGTAGACATCAGACTGTCCTCACATCCAACTTCTCACCCGGGAAAAGAGCAGGTGGAATTCCTCCCATGCATATCCCCTGAATGCCTTAGCTAATTTATCACAGCTGTCTTGCCTGCCGGTAAAACCCGAAGCTCACCATCAGTCTCCCAGCTAACAGCATCCCGTCCACTCCTGCACCTTCTAAAAACTCACTGAGCTGCAGCCCATGCCCAGGTGGGACTGTTTTCTCCAAAACCATTCTCTACTGGTTTTGGAGAAACAACAAAGGCACAAGAGTCTTGTTAGACCTGACACTGAACATTCCCAATGCTGTGGAATCGCCCGGGGCCAAATGCAGTGACCAGAGAGAACACCAAGCTGCACTTGGATTGCTCAGCATGTCAGATGGGAACTTTTCATTGTGACCTCTGGGAGGGAAACAAAGCTGCTTTACCAGAATTTAGGTCTGTTTATTACAGAACAAAGACTTCATGCTTATTTGGTTCAATTCTCTCATCCAGCAAGCCATCATATATGCCATTTTTCTTCAGCAGAAGAGGAGCAACTGAACCAAAAACATGAGATGAAGAATGAAAAATTATGACTCTACCTATAGGACTGCCAATGAACTACTGTGGGACAAGCAATGAGCCTCTCACTGCAAAAAGAAAGCCACTTCAGAGCTTCAAAATATTTAGAAGATAAAGATCTTATTTCCCCTCCCCCCCTGTTCTCAAGGTAGTACACCAATTTCTTGGATATAGGCCACATTTACAGTTTCATTTGAAATGCAGCTGGGAAGTCCCAAAAGAGACTCCAAGTAGGATAGTCAAGAACAAGTCAGAGCACTTCACAGGACTGTGTATTACTTTTAACATCCTATGTTGACTAACTCTATGCTACCACATATTTCTCACATTATCAAATTCTGAGGAAGATAGTCTCAACTACCAAAGACTGACTTGTCAGTTGCAATATTTAATTAAAACCTTTGTGTTTGCCTCCAAGATTTCAGCAGAGTACAGTATTTGCATATATGGGGAAGTGAAAATGGCATAAAGCCATTTAGGAACTGTACTGTTCCCACCAAAATATGTTAGTGATTAGAGGAGGTCAACAGGTCTCCACAAAATAGCCTTGTACTAATTACACAGATTTTTTTTAAAAGGAAAGTAAAGAAAATTATTTAAAAAAAAAAAAAATCCACAACTCATAAGATAAATTTCTTAGTATTTAATTGTTTAATGTCACTCCTTGCATATTCACAGGGGTAACAGCTCTTTACCCAGATGTGTCAGATCCTTCAGATGTTGGAGGACCCCTGATAACTCCTCTCAACCAAATCCTGCTGCACTCTTCCTGGACATGTCCAACCCTAATAATGAGTGGTCAAAGTTTCCTCTTATTTGGGTGTACAAAACTGCCTCAGCTGCCAATTTTTATCCCTTCACGCAATGACTCAAAGTTAAATAAAGCTTCAACCTCCTCTGTCAATCAAATTCCCATCCCCAAAAGATTCTCAGCCAGTTCCAAAATGGGGCTAAAATATCTTACAGTCATCTCTGCATACCTATATGGAAAGTGCCCCCTCTCTCTCAAGGAATCATAGAATGGTTTGGTTTGGAAGGGACCTTAAAGCTCATCCAATCCCTCCCCTGCCATGGGCAGGGGACCCCTTCCACTAGACCAGGTTGCTCAGAGCCTCATCCAACCTGGCCTTGGACACTCCCAGGGATGGGGCATCCACAGCTTCTCTGGGCAACCTGTCCCAGTGCCGCCCCCCCCTCCCCAGGAAGATTTTCTTCCTGATGTCCAATCTAAACCTCCCCACTTTCAATTTAAACCCGTTACCCCTTGTCCTGTCACTACAGGCCCTTGTAGAAAGTCCCCCCCAGCTTCCTTGTAGCCCCCCCAGGCACTGGAAGGTGCTATAAGGTCTCCCCAGAGCCTTCTCTTCTCCAGGCTGAACACCCCAACTCTCCCAGCCTGTCCCCATAGCAGAGGGGCTCCAGCCCTGGGAGCATCTTTGTGGTCCTCCTACGACATAAGATTAAAAATAGCTACTGTTAAAAAAGTCAAGAAAGATCCTAGGATTAGAGATCAGTTAAGCTTGCTACAGCAGCAAGAACCTGATACAGTCTCCTAATTACTTTCCATAACATTTTAGATAATTATGGACTTGATAAAAATCAGTCCAGCATCTGCTTCCTGTAAAAGAACACTGTGCTTCTAAGAAGTTTTCTTTATTTTCTTTTTTAAAATTAGTTCAGAAAGGTAAAGACGGATTAAAAAGTAAAGTTATTTGGAATTTCACCACCAGAAACAAGAACAGTGGAACAAAGTTTAAAGAAAGTAACAAAATAATTAGAGCTTGCATTTTAAAGGTCTTGGTGTCAGTCCCAAACAAGAAACACACAGCATTTCCCAAAGGGAGAAATAGAGCTTCATATCCAGGAAACACAAAATTAGGCTGAAGCTCAGTTCTCCAGAATTTCTGTTCTCCAGAAGTTTCCGTTGTGTTATCTAAGTTACAATGAAGAACTACTTTTCAGCAGAGAAGGTACCTATATGAAAACCTAGAGGCCTACCTAAAGCTAGTAACACTGTGTGAACATATACATGGGGAACCAGAGACAGGCCCCTTCATTTCCCCCTTAACCAAGGGACCATGACGATTTTACAAAATAGGGCAACACAGACCAGTTGGAGTAAGGTTAGGATGGATGCCTAAGAAATAGTATTTAACCACTTAAGGTTAAGCGTGTAAGAGTTTACTTACTAATATATATGTCCCTGCAGTTTAGTCATTTTGTTAGAAAAGCCAACACAGAGCTTGATTCTTTTATTTCTTCTGCTCTTACATGTTGCTGGGGAAATCAGATGAAGATTCTCCATAGCTAGGCCTTAGTCATGCATTTCTGCATGCTCTGTCAGAGATCAAAAGGCAGATATGCAGGAATGGCAAGTGTTCATACCTCTAATTAAAACAAACTTCATCTTTTAATATACACAGCCCTATAAGTATTTTACTCACTTGAAAATCCTGAAGTTTCTAAGCTGAGCATAGAGAAAATACTAGATTCCACAGTTTTTCCTTTCTCTTCCACAGTATAAACACTATGGAAAATTTCACAGAGGCACTGAAAGTACAAAAGTGCTTTATAAACAGTAATTCAGAAAAAAAAAATGGAGCTTAGGCAGACCGAATTCTACCTT
>NW_010268682.1:10148-13922 GCF_000690775.1 Eurypyga helias
AAAAAAATACACACAAAATCTTAATTATGCCTCAAACATAGGGACAGACTAAAGTTCTGTGGGCAGCTTCAATTTTGTTTTTTCCCCAGTTTCATCATGTTCCATAATTCAAAGAGCACGTTTTACTTTTTAAATGCTGCATTGGATGCTATTTAATTTTTTTTTACTATTTTATGTAGAAGTCAATAGTAAGAGTGATTTAAAAAATACACACAAAATCTTAATTATGCCTCAAACATAGGGACAGACTAAAGTTCTGTGGGCAGCTTCAATTTTGTTTTTTCCCCAGTTTCATCATGTTCCATAATTCAAAGAGCACGTTTTACTTTTTAAATGCTGCATTGGATGCTATTTAATTTTTTTTTACTATTTTATGTAGAAGTCAATAGTAAGAGTGATTTTATTGCTTACATTGGTTTAGAAACAACTGAATGATGGAAAGCTGTAGCTGCTTTTATATACGCTAGGGAACTGTGCTACACAACAGCAGCTTACAGAGTGGTGAATTCTGATGGAAGATCTCAATACATCACATAGGTCAGTGGTATACACATCCTGTATTTTTCTTTTTGACCAGACAAATACATGGAAACCTTGTTTTCCCCCAGTCTACCTTCTGCTCTACTTAGTGCAGTGAGCCCAACCAAAAAAGACAAGTCACGAAAACAAGTTGTGTAGAATCAAATCTGTGTGCACTGGAGCAAGAATTAAAGGTAGAAGTACAGCAATTTTGGCGTGTTAACTAATACAACAGTAAAGCTCATCAAGAAATTAATAAATCAAAGCCAATTTCTGAAACACTTTGTATGTAATAATGTTTCTCCACTGCTTCAAGTTTGATCTTGGATTAAATTTACTGTGTTCTCTACGATTTAGATTTTACTGTTTTCCCAGATAGGCCAATGAGATTAGTTGGTCTTGAGAATACGGTTTCGAAGCAGCAAGCCTTTTTTCCAGACAGTCTAGTTGCACTTTTCTTCACACTGCTTAAGTTTTCCTCAAATTTTTTTTCCTTCTGCTGAAGTACATCAGCACTTTGCCCAGGCATTGAACCAAGGAGAAAAACAGGTTACCTGTTTTGGCAGTGATGAGTTGCAGGACCAATGGTCGTCTTGTTACAATTCCAGAACCTCGTGGAAGAAAATCCCTAGAAATATTTAAAAAAAAAAAAAAATTACTACCCAGAAAGCACTGTCCAGTTACATAAGATATTTATTTGGAAATTCCTCTGTATCTTCAGCTGCAGTGAAAACGGGAAGTTGGTGGGAGGACAGATTTACAACAAACACTACTATAAAGTAGGGCTGTTAATTTTGATTTCAGATAGCAGTAGGTCGTTAGACAAATATGTATTAAAACTAAATTACTGTCTTCAGGGCATTGCCAATTCTCTTTCTCCATGACCATCGTATACAACATCCCAAAATTCACCTTGCATAGTAAGAGTACCTGAAGCCATACCCACATTTATTGAGCTCTCTAAAATAAATGTGTCCTCACTGTATACCTGACTTTTAGAGGATCTGGACATATGAATAAATATACACACACACACAACACCAAAGTCCTGGACAAACCAAATTGCCAGCACTCTGCACCTACACCAGGGCCAGTTCAAATCCCCAAATAACTTGTCCACCAACACAATCACCCAGAATTTTCTGAGTGAAAGCAGAACACTAGAAGTACTCTGGGACAGCAGGAGGAAGTGTCCTTGGACCAGAAATTAAGCAATGAAGCAAAGACAGCAACCCAGTATTGCCGTGTTTCCTCTGTGAGGCAGGAATGTGCAGTGTGTTTGGGAGGGGTGAGGAGAAGGCCAAGGTACAGCCCTGTCAGCCCTTTAGACAGCACCGCTTAGATGGGTCTGCTCAAGCCACTCAAGAAACCACAGCTTACCTATAATCACGCCTTCATACTGATCTTATGTTTCTTAACGAATGACTTAAAACCGCAGTCTCATTTTCTCAGTACCTGTTATGTGTGCTTACACTGTGATTACTCTGCAAACTAAAACTAAAACACCATACAAGAGAAGGCTGTTCAAACACAAGCTAGCACATTAACTTCTATACTCAAACACAGATCCGCAGGCAAAAATACAATTAATTAGGAATTCAAGTGATCTCTAAAATGAAGACAATGCAAAAACCATGAGGCCTACTGATTTAAATCTGCTGAGATGTTTTACAACACTTGTGACAGCAACAGGATACAAAACCAGCTTAAAGAGATGGCAAAGGCCCTCAAAAAGTCTCTCACAATTTCAACACCTACCAGTGCAGAGAAACTTGTGCCTCAGTGAAGTGCCATCTACTGATATTTTCTCATGTGGAAGATGAGAAAATTTTAATAGGAACAGTGTGTTCTACTGCATGCTCTGAAATAACAGTAGCCCAAGAGGTAGAAAACACCTATTACAGTTTCATACATCGACTTACAAGCATATCCTATCTGATTTTAAATAAATGGTTTTCCCATCAAGAAGCTAAAAGGAATTGCCATTCAGAACAAACCTATCTGATTTTAAATAAATAAATAAACAGTTTTCCCATCAAAAATCTAAAAGGAATTGCCATTCAGAACAAACAGACCACACAAACCAAACTAGGGTCCTCTACAGCACCACATGAGGCAGTAAAATCCTTCAGGGAGCCAAAGGCTGAAAAGACTGACTGATTTTCTGCTTCCCACTAGGCGCATTCAGAGAAAAAGAACATTCAGAAATAAAGCACACTGCATTAATGCAACTCCTAGTTATACAACACTGACCTTCCCTCAACAGCAGAATTACAAAGAGATGTAAGACAATTTTCCTTCAGAACATCCTCTTAACATGTCCAAAATAGACAGCACTCAATAACCCTCTCTAATAAGTGGAGCTGTGGTTGACAAGCCCATCATCTGTTCAAGCATCAGCAGAGAGGGGTTCCCCCTTGGCGAGAGGGTGAGCTGTGTAGATCACATAACCAACCAGCCAGTGTGCAGCAGGAAGACATAAGGATGAATATTTTACTTGTATGAAAGAGAAATCGACCTTCTATTAGGAAATCTTCCCCCTCCAGGGACAGGGAATTTTACTTTTTAAACATTTGAAATTTCAGATTCAGTCACAAGGCAATGGCATCTGTGCACTTTCTCTGTCCAGATGTTTCAAGTAAATACATAAACTTCACTTGCAGAAAAAGGCAGTTCTTTAAACACACACAAACGTAAGTCAAATCTGAGTCATAACTTGCAGTTTTTTAGGAAAAGCAACACAGTACCACATTACAATTCTAGCAGCAAGGGAATCAGACAAAATACTGCACAACTGCTTCCACAAAAATGCCTAATTTGACACCCACAAGACAGGATGCAGGTTGTCTCCCCCTCCCCTTGGTATGGGAGAGCATTCCACACGGGGTTTGTTAGTGATGCTGAAAAAGAAGCCCAGAGTATTAAGAGGAATAGGCCCACACCCTCATTTTCCCTTAAAACATCTACTTAAATAAAATGACCATCATATACACATATTAAAAAAAAAAAAAATCACATGAGAGTTGAAGCAGCTGCAAAGAAATCCATCTAGAAAAAAGTACATGTCTGAAAATTTCTGTGTGCAGACATCGACAAGGGAGGGAACAGGCTGTGTTCTGTGGGGGGAGCAGGCCTGCGGGCCCAACTGCAAGATTAAACCATGACACCAGTTAGGAAGGTGCAGGAAGCAAGAACCAAATACATTGTGCAAGAACACATTGTGCAGGAATGAAAGATAGAATCATAGAATCACAG
>NW_010268683.1:0-12924 GCF_000690775.1 Eurypyga helias
CAAGCAATCTGCAATGCAATCTATAGTGTTAAAATGATTTTCCTCGAGCTTACAGCCTCACACATTTCAAGAGAAAGCTAGTGGATAGCTGCTCACATCACACCACCAAATGTACTAGCCCCTGTTGATCTTCAGCTACCCTTGCTCAGAGCAGTGATTTAGACAAGTATGTAGAAAATTACTGTTAGTACATGTATGAATCACATTTCAATCACTCAACCTGCTTGAGTGATTTCCTGAAGCTGGCCCTCAATCTTCTGTTTAATTTGATGGAGTGGTAAGAGCATCTTTTATATCACAGTCACACACACAGGCCTTCAAGGGAGCCTTTGCTCATTGTTACTGATCCAATGAGTTATGTCAACATGTAAAAGAAAAATGGTGCGCTAATACTGTGCAAGAGAGAACAGACTAAACTAATAGATGGAAGTGTTCAACGCCAGGTTGGATGGGGCTCTGGGCAACCTCGTCTAGTGGAAGCGTCACTGCGGGGGGTCGGAACTGGATGGACTTTAAGGTCTGTTTCAACCCAAACCATTCCATGATTCTATGATATGTGTTAAAAAGTTGCATACTAATATGAATAGGCACAGGATATGAGATTGTTTGCAAACCAGGAGCCACTGAAGCTAGGTACATAAAAGGATTAGGATACGTCAGTGTTTGCTATCCATAATGTGGGCCACGCTTGCTCCATGAGACAGAGCTGGTCTGGAGCCCAGAGGGCTTAGGGGTTAACCTTTAGTGGGTGCAAATGAAAAAAAAACCCAAAAACAACAACAACAACAAAAAAGGGTGAGGGTTTGAGGCACAGGAACCCACCAGAACCCTCTCTAGAGTCAGCACTTTTACCTGTTTTCTGGGAACTGTCACAGAAAGAGCTTGATCACATGTGAGAGATCTGATCATCACAACCAACCATAAGAAACACGATAAAAAATTACTCCTCAAGGTTTAAGATCAAGGAGCTATGCTGCAAGGGGCCTCCCTTTACCCAAAGTCACGTTACAGGGAGTAGGCCTCTTTCACCTGTTTTCTATTTTAGCCTAACACACTTGAATGGCCCCCAAAAGAAAAGCCCTGGGCCCTGTCCCATCAGAAAGCCTGCTCTTTTCTTTCTGCACACAGCCCTGCATTATCCTCACACCACCAGGTGAAGAGATGCCTCTGAGAGGTCAATTTACTCTGGCAGGGGGTGGGGAGCCATGAATCTCTGTTCTTCTGCATTCAAGCTGGAAGAGAGCTGTTGTGTGCACCAGCTCAGCCATGCACTCTACTGGAAAGACCCCAGCCTTTAATCTGTGCTGAAAGGAGATGGCATGCAGGAACCGCAACAGGCAATATTCTCAAACAACAATGCTGTTTGACTAACGTGCATTTACAGACTAGTCCACGCACTCAGACATGCATTAAGCACTCCTGACCTTCCTCAGTAGCAATACCCAATCTTGCAGAACACAGGCTACTACTACTGCCATTAAATCAATGTCTTCTGCTTGCAGCTTTTAACTGCCAGTGCACAGAGGTTGTTTTCATCCAAGTAACTGTGCTAGGACTGTGCATTTCAGCACAGGACCCTGAACCATTTGAGCCATTGCGCGGCTGAAAATTTTCTGCATCTAGCAAAGTGAACAAAGAAATTCTGCATGAGAGAAGTTCTGTTGTCATTCCTGATTTTTTATTTTTCATATAAAGTAACATTTAAGACTGACCAAACCTGTGTTTGCATTTCCAACAAAATTCATGATTCTAAGCCAGTACACAAATTTTCTTGACATCCTCTTAGAGTCACATAAAATGAAACTCCCAAGCACACATTAATTCTTCATGTCTGCTATGTTTTCCTTAGTAGAAAGGGAGAACTTCCCAGCCCACGCAGAAACATGCCAGGACCTCATAATCTACAAATATCCCAATACAGTGAACCATTGGATGTACCTGTAAAGGTGCAAAACTGTTCAATAGGAAACTTGATCTGTACTGCTGACCTCCAAGAAGTGGTGGGAACCACTACAGCACATGATCATAACAGTGCAACAACAAAATGGCACATAGTATTCTAGCCACTAGGGACATCAGAAAGCAGGATATTTATTCCTGATCGGGCTGGAAGTGTTCAGACGGGCTTTTGGTCCCACAGACTCTATGGGTCACTGAAACAAATATTTTCAAGAACATTTGTGAGGTACAGATCTTAAACTTAATTATAGTCATCTGCTGTCCTTCTTAGACTGCTCCCAAGAATTATATAAATTCATATAACATGCCTCAGAAAGGTGAACAGTAGGTGACTGGTTTAGTTAACAGCCTGTAAAAAAAGGTATGACATGAAGCTGCTGACCATGCTACCCATGAATGATGAAAGAGAAACTTCAGCAAAAACTATGAGTTAACTGTGAGGCAAAAAAGGACAAACCATCCCTCTCTATATGCCTCCCATGGCAGGGTTCTTCTCCTACCCTTTCAATATTCAAAAGTATCCTCCAATAGCAGTCTATGAGCCAAAAAACCCATGGAGAAGGGTTCAAAACTGCCAGTATTCCCTCAAAGGATGCAAACACAAGTAAAGGAGAGTTCCTGATGGTCTGGAGAGCAAGAACATGCATGGCTCAAGTCAGTTCAACGGCAGTGAAGAGCTAAGAGTTCAGCATGTGGCAGATCCAGCCAACAACCCAGAGTGCAGAGTATTGTCTTAAATCATTTCATTGGTTGGAAGACAAACTGCAAAACAGACATCCATCTCCTCCTCCAGGTCTACATCACTTCAGCATTCATCAGCCCACAAGGTGGACAAAGTGAACTTTATTGACACCAGGTACGTGGCAAAGCTAAAGTGAGTTCCTGGAAGACACAGGTCTTAGGACACAATGACTAAGAATGGAGACACAGAAAGTACTTGTGTGGTATCCCCACAGGCAAGAACACTTACAGAGGAATTTTTTTCATCCCACTCCTGTTGTTCCCTCACAGGAGCTGAAATGAGTGAAACAGAAGCAAACCTGTGGAAAGAAAAGGACGCTCCTCCCTATCTTCAAATCCCTGCTTAGTTTAACCTTCTGGCACAAGAACAAGGTACAGCTCATACTCTGTGAGTGACAGGCAAAGTCCATTTTCCACACCTATCGCAAAATGACCCCACTCTGCTCTCATATAGCACAAAGTGAGCAGAGAAAGATAATCCTAACCATGTCTTACTGACAGAGCTTGGCAAGCCATACTGGAGGCAGCCATGCAATAGCAAGCACAGAGAGAGCCCTCAGCTTCACGTAACCAAGTTACTAGTAAACTTCATTTGCTTCCTGTACAAAACTGCAAGGGAGTTGCAGTTATAGGGAGGCCCTATATGGGCTGTCAACACCAGTAGTGGCAAACATTCCCAGCTGAGCACCCTTGAAGAAACTTGTACGTGGTGCTCAGAAATCCAGGGGTAAATTTCAAGACTTTGCCTCATGCATACACATGGTTATACTTTTTAAGTACAGGTTGGGATGCAGAACATGGAGTCATTTTAACCCAGTTAGTAAAATTATGGAGAAAAAAAGCTAGACAGAATATTTAATATGATCCAAAGCAAAGGATGGAAAGCAGGTGATGTGATCAAATAAGTTACAGATTAGTTTCCTTTAGATGCATGCTTTCTGTACACATTGTTCAAGAGGAAGACACTGCTTTCAAGCATGACCACCCATGCACCCAGGTGAGGTGAGTTTGCACTTCATTTCTTCCACAGTCAAAGGGAGGAAGTCCTGTGCAGTTACACCAGAAAATCCAAACGTATGGAAAACCCAGGGATCATTGATGAAGTAGCTGGAATTCCTGATTTGCCAACTAAGTTAAAACAGTTTCTCAAACAGAAAACATGTACCACTAAATCTAATAGTCTTCTTGCTTCTAACAGTATTTCCAAGACAGCAAAGCTCAGGTACCAGAACACAAACGAAAGGACCAAGAGCATGGTTCTGTCACCAATTCAACCTGCTGGGAGAAGGAAATGACAAAAATTAAAGGGGATAGGGACAGCCCTAGGGGTATGGTAAGTCACTTAAAGATTCCTCAAATTCACATTAAGTGCAGGAGTTTAAGGACGTTGCTTTACAATTCTTCTGCATGCATATAGGTCAAATCCCCTGCAAGCAGCCCTCCTATGCCCTCCAATCTTTCTGAGACTGCAGACTTCCAAATGTACTCCTTCCTGTGCTTATCTGTAAGATGAAATATTAATGAAATATTACTCCATAAACATTGAACTTGAGGTTTTACTCCACTGAGGCCAGGAAAAGCATTTGTCTTCAGAAAACATGATTTCCTTAAAATCTTTTTTTTAGTATAAAATCTTAGTGGATCATACTTCACCACTCTCAAAACAAAGGGCAACATCTGGGGGGCAAGACTGTGGAACAGTGCTATTCTCTATGCCCAAGAAAATATTTTCATTAGACATGGAGAGACTTACAGTGCCTCAAATCTGCATTCACTGAGGAGGAAATAAAAAATAACCTTCCATTTCTTTAAAAGTTATGTGTTTTGCTAATTAACCCACCTACGTGGAATTACTAGAATTCATTTTACACATCTGTTTGTAACAGAATCATGTAAACATGAAATCCTTCTCAAAATAGTTGATGATGAAGACCTTGCACAAAATGGGAAAAATTGCCTAACACAACAGAAAATAACCATATGAAGTTACAATTAGCATGAGACAAAAAGAAGGCATTTTTTTTCTTGTGAAAGACAACAAAACACTCTTATCTACCAGGTTCCATCAAAACCAAGGTCTCTTAAATGTATGACTTATTTTTGGTCCTGGGGATTCCAATTTTTACCTTTGGGCAAAGTCAAACCTCCTGACAACTACTCAAATTAAAGCTAGGAACAGTTAAAAAGTTTTCCACTAATTGTCAGGCCAAATTTATAGCAAAGTTAACATAAAGAAAAGGTTTACAACCCCATATCACTTATTTTGTTCAAATTTAGTTAAAAGAAACCACTTCTGTTCAGGCAGCCTTAGCCACTCAGGGTCCATCTGCACTGGCATTTACTGAGAGTTTTCCATTGTTGAAGCCCTAGGCTCAGTACGTGAGGAGACCCTCACATAGATGACTATGCTAGCAGTTGACTTTATGTGACCAGTAAGGGAAGGAAATATCAGTGCTATGTCTGAGCTGCAGAACTCACAATCACCTTTGCCGTTGGACCTGCTCCCATCCTGTACCACCCTTTTTTTTTTCTCTTTCTTTCCAGAAAAAAGGTATTAAGGACTTGGAATCCCACTAGCTTAAAACATACATTACAAGATGAAAGTCTTCCTGCTGTAGCTGCCCAATAATGGTTGCACTAATAAGAAGCTGATGGTCACCAGACTGTCAGTACCTGAGCAGAAACAGCTCAGGTTTGACCTGGCTGATTTTGACAGCTGCACTAACACACTGAAATAGAGGTTTCTGCCTCTAATGCAGAAATACAAAGCTTTCCTCATTTCATGTGCCAGAGATGTCAACAAGAGTGCCCTTCATGTGAACCCTAGGGCTTTGGATGTGAGTCCTGCCTCCACACAACATTATCTATCCCCTTTGGGGGTTGTTGTTCTAATAAACCCTGTCATTAGCATTCTGCAGACTCAAAGAGGCTACTAAGGAAAACAGTCTCAAAGCTGCTGGGTTGTATCTGGCGTTCTCAGGTTACAGAGGCAGGGGCACACCTTCAGGGACCCAGCGTTTCCTACCACCCAAAAAAGTTAAAATGATGCTGCATTCCAGAGACAGAAGCAGCAAGCAGGCAATCAGCAAGCCCTTTGTGCCCAGGGAGAAGTGAGATGCCCCCACAAGGCTCATTTAAACTGTTTTATCATTATGTCATTGTCCTGCCTCTCCCTCCCATTTTTGTCTTCTTCCAGGATCTGTCAAGATTCAGCTTCTTGTGGATTTTTCATGAGCTTCCTCATTACACATCCCTGTGCACACCCACATTTCCAGTCCCAAATGTGCTGAAGCAAGGTTCAAAGTTTCCACGCTGGGTTCTGAATTCCTGCTAAATTTAAAGGGAAAATTGATATCTTATTTACCTGGGCAATTATCATATTCCCATGGCAAGTTTCTGTTCAGTTCTGTTTTACAGGTATAAAGACCTACACAAGATGAACAGAGACATCCTGGGCTTACCATTGTTGATTATTTTCACAACTACTGGTGACAGGTCCTTCCTCCAATCTTTTCTTTTCCAATAAATCTTGTTCCTCTTGCATAATTTCCCATCCAAAAACGCTAGATAGAACAGCAAATTTCAGGTAGTAACAGCAAACAACCCTACCTGGAAACAACACCACCTAACACACCATACAGGACAGACTCGGCACAATTCCAGTTTTTTCTGGAAATCTGTGAGGTTTCTTTTGCTTTTTATGACATAAGGGGCAAGGGAAAAGGCATCAGGCATGCCTGTGGATCCAATGCACTTGCCACCTAAGGCTGTCACATAACTGACCAGCCACCCACATCCCAAGGACTGCCTCAAAACCTAGAGAAATTGGAAGAAACCATTTGGTGGACTATGGCAGACTCCTGGGGTAACCACAGGTGTTAGCATGTTCTCTCTTTTCCTTCTCCAGGTGGCTAAGATGATAGGTTACACACCCATCTTCAGCCCAATGAGGGTCAGTTACACATCTACAATGATGTCCAAATCCCTCTTCTGCGTGATCACAGGTCAACCATCCAAAAGTTAATTTTAGTTTACTGAGTATCAGCTTACTCAGCTGTTGGAAGGAAAACAACTAAGATCTGGAGCTCTTAGCTCGTTTGCTAATTCAGACAATTTAATTTAGTTCATCAGTCTGCTCATAACAATTCTTCTTTCTGGGAGATCTTGGGGGGTGAGAGAGTAAGGACTGGGAAAAAAACTGCCAGTTTCTGGAGGTTTGAATCCATAAAGTCTGAGTAATGCTAAACAAACACTTTCATTATTTCCTTTAGTTAGTAGAAGAAATGGTAGCTGAAGAAGTATTCACCATCATCTTTCTTTTCTTAGTGTTAATAGTGGCTTGCCAACATCCACTATACTTAAAAAGCCTCAGAATTAAGCCTTTTTCAGGAGCAGCAAAGAAAAAAGAGCTCTGAGAGAAAAAGGAATTTGCCAGTGTTTACAAGATCAAAAGGACCAACTTCTGAAGTTGTCACATCAGCCAGCATCTCTCAGTGAAGTCAGCCATTTAATCCATAGGGAAATAAGATATCTTAGATCACTCTACTTCTTATTCATGAGCTGGCACTTCTGGAGTTTCTCAGCTGTTCAAAGAGGCAGGAGACTGAAGGGAATTTAAATTTGGCTCCTAGAAAATGTGACTTCACCTGAGGCCTTGCCTGTCCTAATAAAGTCAGGATCTCATGCCACTAAGTATGCTTCCTCCTGCATTAAAAAAAGAACTCATTCTTCTTTTTTTTTTTTTTTTTTTTCCCCTCTCTTATGCTAGTAAGCTGTAAGTAAGATAAAGCAAACAAGCCATGCTCATCCTGGAATAAAACTGCCCATGCAGATGGAAAGCCCATTTAGAGTTGAATATGGTGAGAAACATCATGGGAAACAGCAAATGCTTCTACTGATAGATCAGCAGCAAAATGTAGATGTATAAATGTCATCCTAGTGCTGAAGAGGACACTGAACCTGATGACAAAGAATGAGTACCTTGGAAAAAGCCAAGGTACTCAGTGCCATTGTCACCTTCTTACTAGTAAAACCAGCCTTCAGGAATCTCAGGTTCCTATGACCAGAGGAAAAGTCCAGGGCAAAGGAGGTTCATCCTGGGTGGAGAAGGATCAGGTTAAAGAACATTCAAACAGACCAGACAAGTACATGTTCTGATAGAGGAACTGTGGGAACTTGCCACTGTCACTGCAAGGCCAGTCTTGATTATCTTTAAAAGGTCATGGCAACTGCGGAAGTTGGCGTGTGAAGTTCAGCAAACCAAGTCTTGCGCCTGGTCAGGGAAAGGAGACTCCAAGCACCAGGACAGGCTGGGCACCAACTGGCTGAAAAGCAGCTTGGCAGAAAAGGATGTGGTTTTCTGGTGGTTGGGTGGACATACTGGGGAGAGTCTAGAAAAGGGCTACAAAGATGATGAACAGTTAGAGCATCTCATATGAAGAGATGCTGAGTGAGCTGGGACTGTTTAGCCTGGAGAAGAGAAGGCTCAGCGGCGTGTAACTGATGTATTAATACCTGATAGGAGGTTGTAAAATAGATGGAACAGAACTTTTCTCATTGGTGCCCCATGAAAGGACAAGAGGTAACAAACACAAACTGATACACAGGAAATCATGCTTAAACATAAGAAAAAGCTTCTTTACCATGAGAGTGGTTAAACACTAGACAGGTCGCCCAGACAAGTTCTGAAGTCTCCATCCCTGCAGATCCTCAGAACCTGACCACACTAAGTCCTAGGAAAACTGCTCTTTATGATCCTGCTCTGAGCAGAGGGGTGGACCACATGATCTCCAGAGATGCCCGTCTGCCTCAGCTATGCCATGATTTTGTGAAGATTTAGCCAGCACGAAGCACCCCTCTAAGACCTGTACAAATGGTAAACTCTCCACAGCACAGCAGGCCAATACAGTGCTCTCTACATCAGTGTGTACCTCTTAGACAAATCAGAAACATATAGTGTTATCTATCCATCTGTCTACAGAATCACAAGCACGATCACTTACTTTGGCTTAGCTTTCAAATCTTGAATGTTCCACTTGCTGTTCAGAGAAATTAAAAATGCACGTAGAAGGAATACTGCTTGTGAAAGATTATAGCTGGCTTGCTTCAAAACTACTTCCACTGGCAACAGGAAGTAACTCCAGTGCCACCATACAAAAAGGCCTGTCCACAATTCAGATAAAATCCTTGCCAAACTTAGTGGAATGCTGCTGGAATTGCCATCTCTCTCTTCCCATACTTTCCTCTAATTTCCTCAGACATTTTGGCTCGAAACTTTTGATGTTTGCACTTTGACCATAAGCAAAGCTTTTTGGATGGTTTCAGCAAAATCTATTTTTTTCTTCCTCTACACTTGTGTGAAACGTTAAATTACTTCTAAACAAAAATGGGTCCAGAAATGAGTGCTGACTGTGAAATATTTTCAACAGAATACAGGGGGAGTTTGTCTGATCTGTTAAAATGTAGTAAAGCATGAAACATTTTGTATCTAATGATCAAATCTATTACAGTCCACAGAAGTCGTAAGAAATCAACACCTATAGCCATGCAGCTGTATTAAGACCTAGAAAGGGACAGGAACTTTTTTCTGCACAATGTATTACACATCTCTAATCCACATCAATCCACTTGGACTATAAAATAAATCATCAATCTTTTTGGATTTTCCCCCATTGAAAATAAAAATACCAAGAGTAGTTTAAATAATAAACGGGGATATTTGTAATACTGCAGTCACCCAGAAATCATGACCTTTTCTAGATATAATTGATGATAAAGTTGTTTCTTCAATGGTGTTTGGTTAATGGAAAAAATTGAACTTTCTTTACAAAATCCTAGCCCTTTTAAAAATAAAAAAGCAAAGGGTAAAAAAAATCAGGAAAGAAAACAACTAAAAGTATTCCCCCCTTTTAAGCTCAGACCATTCAATTAAAACACTAAGATTTTAACACAACCTTGTCTGGCAGTTTATAAGCCAATGCTGGGAGACACCTTTTTTTACTGGTGGCCAGAAGAGGGAATAACAATGCAATGGTGATTTAGTCCCATTCCTATGGCCTTCCTCTTTCTCCTCTTATCCTACAGCTCATTCTAACCTGCCTTGTGCGAGCACTTCCCTAGAACCCTTTTCCAGTAATTAACAAAAGTACAATACTCAAGCAATGCTCAAAACTGAACAAAAGACATGTTCATTTTCACTGCTTGCTGGCCTAAAAATAAATCTTCCACATAATTATCTATCACATACAACAATCTGGATAAGCAAAAGGTTAAATAAGCCTGCCAGAAAGCAATAAAAACCTGCATTAATGTTTGTAATGTGCACTCAGAACGTGAGAAATGTGTAGAAATGGATCTGTTCTCTGCATTATATCCTGTGATGTTACTTGTCATTTAGACAACTAATATGAAGCAAACACAAAAAAAAAAAAAAAAAGAGAAAGAAAGCCCCATGCAGTCAAACAAGGGGATAATGAGAAACTGTGCTGTTAAAACTGGGAGGCTAGCCCTGTCCTTTAAGCACAGCTTTTTGGAAGAACAGAGGAGAACAAAGGCCAGACTGCTATATCAAAGCAACACTATGTTGGTTGATAAGAAACATTACATGAGCTGGCAGTGTGTGCTGGCAGCCCAGAAAGCCAACCGTGTGCTGGGCTGCATCAGGAGAAGTGTGGCCAGCAGGTCGAGGGAGGGGATTGCCACCTGGAGTGCTGCATCCAGCTCTGTGGCCCCCAAAATAAGAAGGACTCCAACTGAGCTTACCTGTTGAAATGAGTCCAGAGGAGGCCATGAAGATGATCAGAGGGCTGGAGAACCTCTCCTATTGTGACAGGCTGAGAGAATTGGGCTTGTTCAGCCTGGAGAAGAGAAGGTTCCGGAGAGACCTTTTTGCACCTTCCAGTACCTGAAGGGGCTACAAGAAAGTTGGAGGGGGTCTTTTTACAGGGGCCTGTAGTGACAGGACAAGGGGTAATGGGTTTAAATTGAAAGTGGGGAGGTTTAGATTAGGTATCAGGAAGAAGTTCTTCACGAAGAGGATGCTGAGGCACTGGAACAGGTTGCCCAGAGAAGCTGTGGATGCCCCATCCCTGGAAGTGTACAAGGCCAGGCTGGATGAGGTTTTGAGCAACCTGGTCTAGTGGAAGGTGTCTGTGCCCGGGGTTGGAACAAGTTGATCTTTATTGTCCCTTCCAACCCAAACCATTCTATGATTCTATGAAAGTCAGAGTGTAATTAGAGACAATTTCAAAGTGGTTCTAGAGTCCCTGCCTGGATTCAAAGATATGATGGGAAAGCACAAGAAGAGTATGTCTGCTGCTTGGAGATCAAGCCATGTGCACATAAGCCACAGGTCAAGAGTTCATATAGGCCCAAGGCTCCAGGCAGTGCTGCAGTACAGGAGTGTTGGGTGAATCCTAACTGTACTACTGGAAAAGGCAATCAGGGGACAAAGAAGGAGGTAGCTTGGGAAAGGAATAATAAGAGGAAGGGTTTTAAGACTGTCATGAAGGCTGAGAACAATAAAGATTGGGAAGGACAGGGATCTGTCCTGCTCCTGCAGTGCTTCTGGACCCTGGGACAGAGCTGTGCAAACTAATGACAATGAAGAGTCTGGGGCAGAAGAGTGGGAAGAGAAGGAAATTGATGGGAGGGGAGAAAAATGACACAAAAGCATCTTAAAGATATGTGATTTGTCTAATGCAGCTGCTGGGATGCAGGGCATGGGCACAAGGAGCGGGAAAGGCTCTCCTCTCTCAAAGGGTCCTTCTCTTGGGTCAGGGCAGACTCAGGGTGACACGTGCATCCACATCCATCCATTTGCAAGGGCTGCTCATCACTCAGTTGTAACCCAGTTACTGTAGTCTCAACATCTGTGACTAGTCTCCTGACAGAAAACTAGCTACCTGCCACAGACCCAACTGGCACTCAAGGCTGACATATGCACTGGTCAGGAACATCACTCCAGCAGGGACAAGTGCCATCAGAACAACATCAGCAGTGGAGTACATCAGCAGTGGAGTACAGCAAAGCCCTGGTCTTAGCTTACAGACAGACATGACCAATGTCTACATAACTGTGCCTGCTTCACTGTCCTTCATGACAAGGAGTTGCACAGGCCAGTGATACTGCAGGAAGACAGCACCTTACAATCTTCACACATGCCTGAACAGACATTATCAGCCACCTTTCATTATCTCCCTGCCCTCACACACAGGACCCTTGTCAGGATAAGTTTGTAATCACAACTCCGGGCTGCAACTGAGGAGATTCTCACAGGCTTTGAATACCAATGCCTTTAGAGTGTTTAAGTAAATATTTTCCTTGCCCTGTCTAGATCTTCCATCCTCACTAAAGCAGTAGCCACTGAGACTGGAAAACAACACATGGATCCTGACACCCATTTCAGTTCTCCCCCTTTCCCAAGGCTATATGGTTCATGATGGAGGGCATGCAATACTTCTCTGCGAATTAGCATCTGTCTTTTCAAACACTGATCCTCACTTCTTCCCTTCTCAGGAGCTAGAACAAAGAATGGGAGCCATGGCAAACCAATCCTGTTTACAGCCTCTATCCAGCCCTAGGCTGAAGTGTACGTGTTAATCTCACTAAGTTGGATGTGTTGCTGCTTGTGCCTGTAGACTCTTGCTGGCTGCTAAGAGGCAGAAAATGGAGTGTGTTTTCCCCAACTGGGCCCAATGCTCTGCTCCAATATAGTGACACACAAAATTTCTTGTAGTTGTGGAAGTGCAGTGAAAGAGGTAAGAAGCTGCAAAAAAAAGAGAAAGGTGGAAGTGTGCCTTGCCTCTCCGTTTCCATTTACTGAGCCCCTTAGATTCATGCAATTTGGCATGTCATTTTTTCAAATGTGTTCTTGAAAGGTTTATTTAAGCACTGGTGCAAGCTCTAACATTCTACCTTTCATTTCATCTCCCTGCTTCTTCTACTCTTTTGCCTTGATTGGCCAGACCATAAATATGTGTGTCTAAGAGCTGCTCCTTTGGTGTATGCTCTGTAGCTGGTTCAGTATCTTTGGCTATGCATATACCAAATAAGTCTGTAACTAATAAATACTGCAAAGTACAGAATTGTAGAATCATGGAATGGCTTCAGTTAGAAGGAACTTTAAGATCATCTACTTCCAACCTCCTGCCATGGGCAGGAACACCTTCCATACACCAGGTTGCTCAAACACTGTGATTTCCCTGCATATTGAAGAAAAACAGT
>NW_010268683.1:12963-17589 GCF_000690775.1 Eurypyga helias
ACGAGGGTACACTATCAGGCAAATCTGTCTTCTGAGTGCACCACGGTCAAAGAACTAACCCTTCTTTGAACTGAGGCAAGCATTTGTAAAAAGCTTTGAACGGACATGAAAAGAATGTGTTAAGGTTGAAGGGCATCTCAATCACATACCAGCTCCAAACGCAAAGAAGAAACTCTTGGCTGGGTACTCTTCCAGCAGGTCTTTCACTCTCTTGCCCATTCGTTCATTGCGCTTGTAGATGAGCTCCTGACGGAAGTAGCTGTCTATCTCTTGGGCAGTAATGCGTTCATGGGCTGGAAGTGTAACATTAATAAAATTTGGGACCTAAGGTGGCGGGGGAAAAAAAACAGTCTTCATGAAAGGGATATTTATTTCACAAGCAGACATCATGCACAGGTATTTTGTTCCATCATTGAATGCGGCAATACCCTTGTCTGTCAAGGCACACTGAATAGGACAAAAGCCGAAGAAAGATAAAAAATGACTCAGCAAACTTCTCTAATGCATAGTGCTTCATCTCTCTCAACATAAAATTTCATAAGCTAGCCAGCTGAATTTTTTTTTTTTTTGATGCAAAGTCAACAAATGGTCTCAGTTTAACACAGAGTAGATCCCAAATCCTGATTGCTTGGCTGAAAAAAGTAAATATTTGCCACTGGCTATCTTTAGCTACACACTACTTCCTTAAATTGCCATAGATATGACATAACTATAATGATAATTACACTCTTCTAAGAGAGTTTGACTGGTATCAGAGCCCTCAGGCCGTCAAAGAATAACTGTGCAATTTGAACTAGTTAAGAAAAACATCCCCAAACTTTCCAAAAGAAAGAGAGCTAGATTTTCTCAGGAAATAAAAAACATTACCACCTCCAGTTCACCTTTCCTCAAGGTAGCTTCTAAAATACTAGCTTCCTCCACTGGGGCCCCCAGGACAGCTCTGGCTGCACTCTATCCTGACTTCTTACTAGTGGAGAGAAATGTGGGTCTGTAGTTGCAGCCACCCTGACTTCATGACAAGTAGCTTTGGGTATTGTAGCCACAGGACTGCTAAGGAAAGGTCCTGCAAGTCGTGGTTCCTGGGGAGCACAGCCAGTAAGCCAGGTACTCTCCCTTGTAAGGCTGCAGCAGCTGAAGAGGGTCCGGAGCCACTCAGAGACTACTACCAACTGTTTCCAAAGCATTCTTAGCCCACTGTGGGTCATCTACAGGGCAAGCAAGGGGTCAAACACAATTTACAGAGAAGTTCCGCTTAGAAACATAAGTTCATAGTGTTGCAGGCTATTACTACTCAGCTCTGTCGTGAGGGATACTGCCCTGCAGTGGAGGTCCTCACATAAAGGGCTACTGCTCCATCAGAGACATGCATGTCTCTGCAAAAGCTGTTCTCTCCAAGGACCTCAAGGCAATGCCAGTTGTCTGCAGTCTGTAATACCTCAGCAGAATAGTGATACATCATCTGTATACACAGTGCTGGCCTGCCTTTGAGAAGCCCTTTGAAATCACAGAACAGAATCACAGAATGGTTTGGGTTGGAAGGGACATTAAAGGTCATCTAGTTCCAGCCACCCTGATGGGCACAGACATCTTCCACTAGACCAGGTTGCTCAAAGCCTCATCCAGCCTGGCCTTGAACACTTCCAGGGATGGGGCATCCACAGCTTCTCTGGGCAGCCTGTTCCAGTGCTTCACCACCCTCTCTGTGAAGAATTTTTCCCTGATACCTAATCTAAACCTCCCCACTTTCAATTTAAACCCATTTCACTTATGCTGTCATTACAGGCCCTTGTAAAAAGATCCCCCTCCATCTTTCTTGTAGGCCTCCTTCAGGTACTGGAAGGCTGTTATATGGTGTCCCCAGAGAGCAATAGAGAAATACTTCTGTATATATTATTGGACAGAGAAATCTGTTAATGAATTGCACTGTGTAAGAGCTAAGCAGTGTTAATGACCAGGCTGAAGGGTGTGCAGGACAGGAAGATAACAACATACATGCAAAGCTCAGTGCTGGAGAGGCAAGGGTTAGTATGACAGCATTTCCAGCTCTGCAGCACTGCACCATATATATCAAAATGCCATAGGAAAAGAGTTATGCAGCAGACAAAGTCTAGGTACCAATATTCGTTCAGCACTGTGAGGCCTATGTTTTCATTGATGTGTACGAATTGCCAGGCAGTATCGCACGCACAAGAATAGAGAGGCCTGCTGTCTCAGTCTGAGGTTAGATAATCTAACAGCCCAAAGAAGCCAAATTGTTCCCTGCTGGGCATTTTCTTGTGGTTTAAAGATCAGAGCATTGCATTCCACTGTGCTGCTTAGGAAACCGTCTCCATAAACCAAGTCTGTGAGGCCTCAGAAGGTCTTCTTTTCCTTAACATTCAGTCTATCTTTTCTTTGTTGCACTCCATTTCTCTTCCTTAGACCTTGCCCACAGTACACAATCATACTGATAGGGGACATTAAAAAGCTTACAACTCGCCCAGCCTCACACAAGTGTACAAGTCACAAGTGCATTTCTCTGTTCCTATTTGCACAAAAGAGCCTGCTGCTACTCTCTGTTGGTGCTAAATTCACTCATACCTAAGCTAGCATAATTCCACAGGATCCTTAAGAAAATAAGGATTAACTCATAGAGTTTTGATGCTAAAGCAAACATGGCACTTATCCAAAAGGGAAAGACAGGTGTGTCTTTGCTGCTTGTGTACAGCAAGACAGGAGTGAGGTGGTGCGGACTTCTGGGACAGCAGGTACAGGAGAGCAGATGCACCAAGGAGCCAGCAATGTGCCCTTGGCCCTCCCCTGCAAAGGGCCTGCCTAAGGTGAGACGAGCATAAGACAGGGGTTAGCGCTACAGCGACATGTGCAAGGGCTGTGGTGGCAAGACTCACTTGAGAAGTATCATGGTTGAAGATCATGGAGCTGAGGTCCCCACAGTTGTAATGCTTGATAAGGTCTTCTGTCGTATAGGGGATCTGGAAACTGCCTGCTCGGAGGCTCTCCTGCTGCAAGAGAGTCTGATTCAAAGCAAAGACCACCTGAAGAAGGGGGAGAGGGAGGAAAAGACAGAGTATCTGGTGAGTTTTGGTCTCGCCCCTTGAGAGGGTCACAGACATACAGATGCCTGCCAAGGGCTCTCTGAAGTTGCTCCTGCTTCAAGCACACCAGCTCATGCCTCCTTCTGGTCTGCAGATACTCACGCCTCAGGCCCCATGAGCCTGTTCATAGGGAACTGACTCACCACACATAACTCCAGCAGATTTTGCCCATGATGTGATTAATACAGAAGACACAAAGGGGCAGACCTTGGTCCCCTAGAAGACAGTTTGCCTGACTACCATAGAGCCCTAGGGCCTGACAAGCTCCTGTCTCCACAGCTCCTCAGCCACCTACCTAAATTAATCATGGCTTCTCCTTGCTTGACTTTTCTTCCTCATCCACAAGTAAAAGCCACCATTTCCTGCTTCGCATCCCCTTCTCCTACACACCCCATTTATTTCAGGCAGGAACGGCTGTCCAGAGCAGGCTGGAGAAGGATGGCAGGGGTGGAGGGGCACAGGTGGCCACCCTTACTGCAGGAAAGGTCTCAGGGCAGCAGTCCCACAGCAGCCTAGCACTGTACCCCGCGCTGACTGCCTCCACAGGCAGGTGGACTGCCACTACCAGCACTCCCTCCCCCCCTCAGTGTTCACCTGGGAATGCAAACATTCCCCTTCCCTTTGCCTCAAGCTGAACAAGCATGGCTGCTACAGTTTCTACCCTCAGGGAGCCTCTTCCTTGATGGGAAAGGGAGGTGTCCTCCAGGTGTTGCTGCTTCCCCACCACCAGCACAGCATGGCACTCTCAGGGCCTGACCCAGAGGAAGCTGCCACTCCAGCTGCCTCCTGCCTGGGACAATATGCACCACATCAGGATGACCACTTCTTAAAGGCACGAACCAACAGTTTGGAGCAACACTTGACAGGGCTCTCTGGAGCCAAACAGATTTACACAGAACCTCTGTAACTCTCTACCTTGCTGCTCCAGCCACTGCAGCAGGCAACCACCAAGCGCCAGGAAGGTAGGGAGCCAAGGAAGGACTTGGGACAAAAACTGCCTGGGCTAAACATGGGATGCAAACGGGCACACAGGTGGGGTACAGAACTGTCTACTAGCCCACGCAGACAGCAGCTCTCCATCACCATGTGGCAAGCAAAACACTGACATCTCTCCTGAATACAAGCTATTGCTAGTTTGCACACCAAGACTGGACAACTGTAATAAGCCTTACTATAACCTACTGCCTTTTTAAAATTATTATTTCTAAAGGAATTAAGCTGTGAGGCACACCTGAGGTCTTGAAACACTGTATGGGGTAGAGTTTTGGTACCTGGGGAGGGGCCACAGGGGTGGTTCCTGTGAGAAGCTGCTGGAAGCTCCCCTGGCTTCAAGTGGGACCCACCTCTGGCCACCACAGAGCCAGACCACAACTCTGGGATTAACATAGCGAAGATGGGAAAACAAAAGAGACACAGGGAAGAAGAGAGGAGTGGGATGTGAGAAACAACCAGGCACACCCCCAAAATCAGTGCAGAAAGGCGAAAGGAGGTGGGCCACGGCATAGGCTCCCCTCCGCCCATGGAGGGAGCG
>NW_010268683.1:17699-21622 GCF_000690775.1 Eurypyga helias
CAGGCTGCTCCTGAAGGACTGTACCCCATGGAAGGGACCCACGCTGGAGCAGGTAGAGGAGAAAACTGTGGTCTGTGGCAAGGACTCGTGCCAGGGAGGTTTATGGAGGATTGTGTCCGTGGGAGGGACCCCATGCTGGAGCAGGGGAAGAGTGTGAGGAGTTCTCCCCCTGAGGAGGAAGGAGCAGCAGACACAGCGTGTTATGGACTGACTGGAAATTTGCCCAGTGCAAATTGATGTGCAATTTGCCCTTCCCCAGCATCACAATCCATCTCCTACAGAAAGGTGCAGGTCCCACCAAATCTGAAATCATGCTATCCTCACTACAGCTAGAACTTCCTGTCTGGATGGATCCATACCACTGCGTATTTAGCCAACTATGAAAGCACACAGAATTAGTTCTGGAAGCGTGTTCATGAATAGCAACATTCACTCTCATCTCATGTTTTTAAAAAGGGCAAGAATTCACTTTGTTGGTAGAAACTGCACCTAATTAAAAGACTACCTGCAGGTAGATGCTCCTGAAAGTTACATCAAACTAATCAGTGGCCATCTTGCATAGGACCTCTGTTTAATTTGGAATTAAATTAAACAAAACCAAATTGAAACCATTTTAAGTCTGAACAAAAGTTTGCATGCAAACTAGGGTTTATTGCACTCTGAAGTCATCATTTTCCATTTGTTTTGCTTCACTTCCCATACAGAGAAGCCCTAATGGATGTTAACGACCAGATGAGATTCACTGAGAGACAAGCCAAATTCATGCTGCAAATGTGGGGTACAGTCAGGACTGCTAGGTCATGCCAGGAAAATCTTGTATGTACAATCAGTCCAGTCAAAATCACTTCCATGGGAATGGCTTATTTTGTAAGTTGGTTGACTATCACAGCAGCATCTGCTTGGACAATTTACCAAAAAGCAATATGGTCCTTTCTAGATGCTGCAGCCACTGAAACAATGACAAGACAGTCCCTGTCCACAGAGCAGGAATATCCTGAGCTAGTCAGGTAGTTCTGCCTCAATGTAGAGCAAGCACATCACAGAGGCTTTGCAATCATAACCATTTGATTTTCATCTGAACATAAACCAGCAGAGGGTAACCGGCTTCTGTGGAGAAAACACCAGCCTGCTGAGCGAGACGTGAGAACAAAGCAAATCTTCCTCTCCCTGCTGTACTCCCACAGCCTGCACTCCCACTGTTGCTTGCTCTGCATGCTACCCTCTGCTCCACGCACCTTTCTTCCCTCCTCCCTTCCAGTGTGCTTCAGATGAAACAGATTGTTTCTCCTTCAAACAGAGCCAGCCTGGACGATAGCAGCCAGGGGGCTACACAGGCATCTTTTTTCTTTGTGCCCACCCACTAGCCATATGAAACTAGCACACAGTAAACTGCAAACAGCTAAATAAATCTCTCAAGAGCACATTTTAAAGCCACAGTGACTACCTGCACTCATGGAAGATTACCACACACATTTGCAGAGGAATAGAGGCATCTCAATCCCCCTCCCTTAATATTTCTAACCTTACTGCTGGCATGACACAAAGCTGTCCCGGTGAGGTAGCTTTGGCAGCTCTCTGGTCTTTGCTAAGAGTGCATCTTAGCAGCGTGGAGGTGGGACAGTTGATCCTGGACATGTAAAGGAATCTCAGAATGGCAGCAGCTGAAGGGCTTGCCTGCCCAGCTGGGGAAGCATGAAAGGTGGTTCACAATAAGGTGGTTCATGTTTCACCTTGAAGAACAAATGAAGTGTTCAAGCTCATGACTCCTACACCCCATTCCGACCACCACTGCATGGCTTTTTTTTTTTTTTTTTTTTTTGGGGCAGAGGACTACAGAGGATTGTTCCCTGTCAGGTCAGACTTCCCCATGAGCAACCTCTTTCCCCATTTGGATCCAGACCTGCATCCTATCACTGTGCATAACATCTGAGAGAGAAGACACACCAGAGTCACCTAAAGCCCACACAGAGAGGGGACTTTCACCTTGTCATTGTGAGGGACAGAGGTGGTCTCTGCTCCTTTGATGACAGCAGCAGCAGCCCAAGTCCCTCTGCACCATTCTCAACCACAGCTCAAGCACTGGTAGCAAGAAAAGTCAAGATACAACAAATGGACAGAAATAAAAAGAGCATTAATATCCTTGAGAATTAGCCCTCCCTAACGAGTTATGGTAAGTCATGTCATCAGACTCTGCACAGCTGGAGGGCAAGACATGCTTTGCCGAAAATACTCTCCACATCAGCTGGTCTGAACAGAATGGTGGTATCTGCTGGAGGGGGATCATGGCACACCTACCAAGCAACTACACAGGATTATGATTTGATGTCAGTGTGTGTGGAGCCTCTCAAAGGAATGTGATAGCTTCTCTCCATTTCTTTATCACTCATACCTTCTTGGGGTAAGTGTAACCCCCACACAGAAAGAGAAGGGGTGTGAGGAGGCACTGTTTGCGGTACCAGCTGTTGCTTAAAGCTGTGCCCTGGTGAGAAGGTTATCTTCAGTAAATAGCAATGGATAAACACTGTCAAGATCTCAAGAGAAGGAAGATTCCTGAACCTACTGTTCTTAAAAGGATTTAATTTGCTGAGGTGGGTCTTGCTCAGAGCTTGGTAACTCTTATCTGTCATTATTTCTCAAAGAAAACATTAGACTATGTGCAAAGTGATACTTAAGGAAGACCACAGCCATCAAACTCCATGGATCGGATCCCAGTCTTGTTCATCCGATGTGAAAAGCTAAAGAAAATCAACAGAGCATGAGAAGAAGGGGCCAGATCAGCAGTTGATACCCAACTGCTTGCCTTCCTAGCTTCCCACACAACCCTGAAATCCTTGCCTTTCTAATATGTCCTAGGAGTTAAGAAGACAACAGAAATTAAGGAAAGGTTAAAGAGACATTTTCAATTCTGCTTAGAAATCAAAACCAAGATTTTGTGCTGAACTGAACTCCTCCAAAAGGTGGTACAGAAAGTATGTGTCTGTCTTCCAGGTAACTCTTGCACTGCACTGTGCTTTAGTAATTCCAAAATCTTTCCTACGTGGGAATCCACAGACATCAGTCCACATTCACCCTCCTTGCTAAACTATTCTTCCTTACTTCACACCTCCCTCCCCACACCCCGTAGCTCCACCCTACTCTGCTCCATTAAGCATATTCATACTAGCATCAAAGGATCTTCTGAAAAGATGTATTCGGAGAACAAAAGTAACAAGTTTATTAGAAAGGGATTTTTTTCCTCCCACCTCCCATTTCTACTGTGATCTCTCTGTCTTCCCCCAGCCCCCTCCCTTTTTGTACTGTGGAAAAAATCGATTAAGCTCTCTGGTATACATATTGCTGCAAGGCTCATTCTCCTCCTGGAGATTTCTTCAGCTGTCAGGAGACACTTGTCCCCTTTTCTAGCATTGTTGGAGTGGCCTGCTAGGCTACGGGGTGGGGAAGAGGGGGTTAGGGCCCCGCAGATGCCTTTTTTGTCAAAGACAAAAGACCCCCTGCCATCCTCTCCACTTTTCAGCACTTTCATCCACATTGGATCAAAGTGCTATTCTGCATATGAAAGGAATCTTGCATTATGCGCCTCAAATTAGCCTATCGCTATCCCGCTAGCCTCCAAGTCTTCACAACAAAAGCCCTCACATCTGTTCCATCATTTGCCTCATCTTCTGGGTTTTTTTTGTGGTGTGGGTTTTTTTTTTTGTTTGGTGGGTGTGGGTTTTTTTTCCTTCCCTCCCTGTTCTCAGTTTTTGAGGGCCATTCAGCCCCTTGAATTATAATCTGGGGGAGCATCTTCCTTGCTCTGGGATCACTCAGCTGGACAATTTGCTTTTAATTGTCTTAAGGAATCATGGCCTGCTTTTGGGCCCTTCCCAGCAACTAACTGCATCCATTATGACTTCTATTCAGCCTCTTCAGCCAGCTCTTTC
>NW_010268683.1:21650-45796 GCF_000690775.1 Eurypyga helias
TCCTTCTCCTTCCCAAAAGTATGTTTCTCTCCTTGTTCTTCACCTGGAGGAGACCATTGCTTCTCTGGGCACTACTCTGAACACTACTGCCCCAAATCAAAGCAAGCCTCAAATCAAAAGCATCGTGATTATGAAAGTCAATAAACCTCCTTTGTCATGGTAATGGTCCTGCAGGCCAAGTGCTGAGAAGAAAGCAGAATTCTTAGCTCCTTAGATGTCTGGTGCCCACACTGGCCTTCTCATAGCCTGGAAACCTGAACCCATCTGTCATGAGGAGCCCTGCAAACACCACAGTGCACACATAGACAGGAGGAAATCTGAGTTTGGCAGGGGCTGAGGATACCAATAGGAGATTTAACCCACGCTCTGCAGCCCTCAGAGCCTAAGTCACTTTGAGGGCTGTTGCACCAGATGAGGTTCTCCCTGTGACCTCTGAAATACACCTTTGTAAAGAGGAGGGAGAAAGGAAGTAACTTCCCAAACCTAGACCACATTTTTGAGAAAGTTTGGATTCAGGTGACTGGATGAGACCGGTCATCTGAAGGATTCCCCCAGAAAACAGGAGACGAACAGTACAACAAGTCAACAAAACAGAAGGAAATGGAAAGTACTCTAGGTTACATCCAAGCTACGAGTTTCCCATGGGCTTGGCTTTATTTGTGGATTTTGTTTTCAAAAGTCAGCATGGCAAGCAGAGAAGGCATCTCTTCTCTAGCATCATCACCCAAGGCACTTAGATGACACTCTCCCTCAAATCAGAAACACAGATACTGGCAGAGGTAATGGCAGTGAATAACTTGGTCTTTGGTCAACTGACGACAAACTCACCCTGGCAAATGTGGTGCCAGATTCTTGCAGTGTGTCTTTCCAGAACTGAACAAAAAAACCACTCTGAAAGTTTTGGTTGATACCCGAGATTCATATGGGAATACACAAGCCAACCCTTCTCCAATTAGCAGCTGTAAAAACAAGGGACTTTCAGTAATTTATCCAGCACTTTTGAAGCAGTGAATTAATTTATCATCCTCCTCTTAATGCAGAAGGATGGCAGATAATGCTGAATCAGAGGAACACTGCTTAGAGCACTGCTGGAAGAAGTGCAACTCATTTACTTGTAACAGACTGCATTAATATATACCCTTTTGTCTGATTCATTTACACTCATTTACAGGCTTTTATGTTTCCACTGACAGCAGGAGAAATAAACACCCCACTATATGCTGAACGCAGAGTAAGACCAGCAGTGGAACAGATTTTTCCCATTCCACAGGTCAGCCTGCAGTCCACAGCTGGACACCTCCACTACTTTGACGAGATTTGCTCCCATCTTTCTACAGCACTAATAGTGTGCTATGAACCTACCACTGCACCTCATCCCTGAAAGCACTCCATCTAAGTGCTCACTTGGGTTCCTCTTCGTGCTGCAGCGTCAAGCTTTCATGAAGTTCATCCTTGGGCAAAAAATCTTTGCTCTCTGCTGGAAATGAATTGGTGATGGATGTTTGCATGGTACTAGGTTACTGTTCCAAACATGGTACTTAAGCTTTTTTTTTTTTTAAAATGCCATCTTTGTTAAGGATTTTGTAAACATTAGCAAAGTTTGGTTTTAAAACCTTCATAAACCAAACATTCATCAGATACATTTTTACCTCATCAAACAGGACGTAGGGACTAGCCCCTTGTATAAACTTCAGGTTACTGAAGTCCTGAACGAAGTGCAAAATAACAAAATGTAATTTCAACACACCACACTTACAACTCCTGCCTGTCTCCTACTCAGCATTTCTTCAGTTAGCAATGTCCATCTCTTTTTGGATTATTGACATTGACACATGGCTCCTAAACTCAGGTCAAGATCGAGTTGAGAACAATTAACCAAATGAATATAAATTACTAGCCATACAGATTGCTCTTAGTGTATACCCACTTTCCAATTTACAGGACTGTCTTATCAGTATGCTAGTAGTAAGAGCTTTCTTTTGAATACTTACTTACTTTGGAAGACACTTAACACAGAACTCAACACTTAAAATTAACATTTCATTTATTTTGTTTAGTATTAAAAAAACCAAACACAGTCTTCTACTAAAATAGGAGTTACTTTAGTCTACCTTTTCTTCCTTCTTTTCTGCTAGATACTCTTCAATTTAGTGGAAGCAAAACTAAAATACTGAGGTTAACAAAGCAAACATTAAAAAAAAAAAAATTAAACAACTTTACAGGAAAATTCCCTTAGAGAAGAAACAATTTGGCTTTCCAAACTGTAGAAATTATGTAAAAAATGGAGAAATTATGAAGACAGCCTTGTGTCTGCCACTGTAAGGAGTAAGCTAATAACACCGCCAAAGCCCAAACTATCTCCACAGCTTCAAGGACAACATTTAGAAGCACTTTTTATCTTCCTAAAAGGCAATCAATGAAAGTAACAAACTTGGTATTGACAACGTGAGATTTGGCCTCCAGTTTTCCTTCACTCAACTACAGCACTCTTCGGAGTGCTGCTAGATGAAAGAAAAAGTCTCAAGTCCTCTCTTGCCTGCATCGATTATTTTTTCACTTGTCCTTTCTTGCACAGACCATTGCATAGCTTAGGACTAAATTTAACAGTGGTTCGGAATAAATACAATGTCTTAGAAACGCAGAATACTTAAGTTTGAAACAACTCTTACCAGTTCTTGTGCACCTGTTTTTGGTGGAATGGAATAATTCAGAAAGGAAAATTTTCATTCGCTTTAGGGCTTCCCTCTCTTTCTGTAAAATTGGTGTACATTACTAGCATGTAAACATGAGCAAATCAAGACTATAAAGCTAATAGAGTAAACAATCTGGCCTTGCAATGCGATGAACAAGCTCACACAGTTACCGTATGCCTTCTGGTAACCATGCAACAAAATACTTTGGATTTTCTTGATGTTCTGCCAGCTGGGAAAGCATGTCCCATATAAAACACTCAGCACTGATAAAACATTTTTCCACTCAACAGAACAATTCAGCAAGGACTCTGGCTGCTGTTCCAAACAGAACAACAACTCTGAACTATTGTTTATGTCAAGAGCATCTTTTAAGAGAAGCTTCTGGCTTCCAAGTGGAGCACAGAGGAGCAAGATGACCTTTTCAAGGTACCAAGGTGAAACGGAGAGTTCATATTAGTGCTAGACTTGCCAAGAAAAACCTCATACAAGAACTGCTGAAATGGTCCCTAACTGGTTTCAGCCAGAAAGAATAGAGACTGGAAGTTCTCAGTACAAAAGTTCTCCAAGAGGAATAGCTGACAAAATTTCCACATAGAGAAACACAGGCCTAAAGCTGTACTCTTCACAGTAACTGTGAGCTCAGACACATCACAAAAATAGTGTATTCCAAGGTAGGGTGGGAATTTACAAGCCACCAGCTATGCTGTGCAAACCCCCTGGGCGGGAGTTCTTGGAATGACCCAGCTGGCTCTACTGCCAGAGAGCACCTCCCCTCACCTCCCTGGCTGTCCACCTAAGACATGACCAGTGGTCACACTTTAGCCAATACGACAAGCTGCTTTTGTGGAAAACCAGTACTCTGATTTTCAGACCCATGAAAACCCACCTGCTGCCAATGCAATCGGGGAACTGTCGGGCATTTAGCACTTCTGAAAAATAGATCGTTCGTTGCTTTACAAGTATCTGGGGGTTTTTGTTTTGTTGGTTTTTGTTTGTTTGGCTGTGTTTTTTCTCTTTCAGTTTTGTTCTTGAAAGGGATTGCTGCATGCCAAACAAGGATCGCCTTAGGAATTTTAAGTGACTGTCTAAATTCAACTGATTTGCAAGAAATCTCACAGATCAGATAAGCTATTGCTCTCAAAGTATGGCGTATTTTAACCTGTGGACTTCTGTGCCAGTTTCAATGCATCCAAAGCCAGAAGAAAGGATTTTTATTTCCCTTGCTAACCCCAAGATTTATCAGCTATACAATAGGTCTTTATTATTCTCCTTCCCTTGCTGACTGCATTTTAGAAAAATATGTTAAATCATCAAAAAGTAACTGCAGCCCACCAAAATATGAAGTCAGAATGACGTTAGCTCAATCTGGATCACAGTAGCTTTGTTATATGTATCTACCCACTTGAAATGGATCTGAACAAAAAGCGTCACAGGAAAATTATCTGAATATTCTGTCAGGCAAGAAAGCCATGGGGTATCTCTGAATTCATGCCCTTCAGACCAACTGAAAAAAGGTACCTTCATCACCTCAGTGAACAGTGCAGACAGCAGTCCCAACAATGAGCTAACCCAGTCTTCCTTAGCCCTTCTGAGCCCTAGATAGTCACATTATTTTGTTAAAGGACAGGGCAGATCACCTTCCCAAGAGCAGTTCCAGCGCATGGTCACACACACTCACTGTCGGGGTAAGTGTCCTGCATACACATTTGCTCAAGGACCCCTGAGGAAAGCAGAGGTATCTGCCAAGAGCTCATCATTTTCACGAAGTCATCAGGATTACAAAAGTCTGTTAAGATTAAAATGGTGTAAGATAAGCAGGAAGGCTCTGGGGTGTGACAAAACGTGGTGGTAAAACAAGAACAAACCATGGGAAGATTTATCTCATAGGCATGTTATACTTTGGTCTTGGAAGGGAACACCTGGGTAGTTTTCCAGGGCTAGGAAGAGCAATGTCTTTTTCAGAAATTATGTAGAAAAGCTGTAATGCAACTGGTAGCAACTCAACCATCACCTCCACATATGGAAAAATGCAAGAGTATATTGGCTTAAGGTCTGTAACTTTCAGCACCTAAGCAAAAAGCTCTCCTACACACAGAATTGTGCAAAAGATTTTAAAGGTATAATGGATGCAAATCATCATTCTTCAAATCTAGTTTTGGAAATAACAGACAAACAATTTTGTAGAACAGCAGTTGCTTGGTGAGTATCTGCAAAACTGTGACAGAAACAAAAAAATAAGCAGGTAATCAGAGCAACAAAATTCAAGTAGCTGAACTGTTTATCCTTTCCAAGCTGGGTAAATTATGACAAGCTATATTTTTAGCCTAATGGAATCTTCCCAGGGACTCTCAAGTGATTTAATTCCTTTTTTTCTGGGACAAAAATCCCTCATAAAGGCCTGCACAGGGCAGGTATGAGGCTTGCACTGCAAAAAGTCTAGTCTGAAAACTTAAGTTTGAATGAGAACATATCATATACAAAGTCTTGAGTTAAGCTTCATTACTACTATCTACCCCCAAATATCTGCAGAAAGGTGGCTCCCGCCTGCATCACTGCACATTTACGCATTGCTACTAATGTGCATCTTGTCTTCGTCATGCAACATCTACTAGAACTCCTTATGTTCAAATCTCTTCAGTTAAAATCTGAGATGTAGGTCCACAAGCCATGTGTCTATGCAGTATTATGACAATGGATTAAGGATCAAAGAGTTCAGAGATCACCTCACTCTGGATTGTGACACAGAATAGATAACAAAAAGAAGCTATACATTCGTTCAAATACACTACATAACCCACCCATAAAGCTCTTCAGTTTTTTTTTTTTTATACATTCGCATACATGAAAGGATTAAAATGCTACATCCAGACTTGTATGCAATGAAAATAAAGTTTGCACTGAGAAACTTGTGTCAAAATCCAACAGACAAAAGAAACAATCTCTTTGAACTCATAAACTCATACAAATTCCTCATTTTATCATGTTGGCAAAAATGCTGTCCTGTTGGTAATTCTGATCAGTCTTCATCTTTAACCCTTCTAAGTAGAAACAATTCTTGAGACAATGATGCCTCCACAGAACAGGACATCTGGTATTTGCTACCCTGCAACAATCAACCCTGTGATTCCCAAATAGGGAAACAATAGTTTTCTACCAAAGTCATTAACAGTGAGGGATCCCAAAGGACTAGCTTGCATCACAGTTCAGTGGCAAGTCAACCCAGCCTCACTTACACCAGCTCTCATGGGCTTTTCTTCCAAGCTGAAATATTGCCATGTCTGGAAAACTAGGGAAGAGGTAATATTGATATTTCTCTGTCTTCAGTGAGTTCCCTGTCCTGGAATGGTTGCTTTGAAGGGTGAATGAGCTCCAGTTTGGAAGGAGAATCCTGGTCATGTGCGGTGGAAATACATACCAATGTAAGGATGTGTTGTGTGTTGTAGCATACTAGTGTGAGCATTGAAATGTGGTCAAACCTCCAGAACCTGCTTAGCAGTTGGGAATTAATGCCAAGAGGAAATCTGAGTTTCCCATGAGGTTTCAGATGTCTCTGGAAGTTTTGCACATCAATTCCACCGTGACCTCTGTCAGCCCAGTGGAGATCTGTAAAATACTGTGGGTACACCCGTCAATTCCAAGGATAGAGGACATTAAAGCCTTTTGTAATGTGCACGCATACTACTGTAAAAAAAATTCAGACCTAACCAGCTACAGCCTTCCAGGCAAGCAGTGCTGCAAATTGTGTAACACATTTGTTGGTGTCTCACTTCATTGCTGCTACTCCCCTTCTTGCACTCAGAAATAGGGTTTAACACTATATGAGCACACTGAGCTAGTTATGACACATCAGCTGAAGCCCCTCTTCCTACTACACAAATCTACATAAATTCCCTTCCTTTACCATTCCGAGCCCTCTCTTCCAGATTTAGTCTTCCCCTTCTGTTTGTTTGTGTGTGACCTGCTGGCAAGTAATTTGGTTGTGTGACTATCCAAATAAGCCTCAGAGTGAGTTGAAGTGTCTTTGGTGGGCTGGAGACCTGTAAAGCTCAGCCAGAACTCACTCAATTCAATCCTCCCATTTGTATCCTGCTCTAAAGTTGGGGAGAAGGGTAGTGGCCATTCCTGATGGTCGCATGCTCAGTCCTTGACCTCATATGCTAACTGCTGTCACATTTGCTTTTTATAACCAGGCTGTCCATAACTCCCTGACTCAACAGCAATAGGTGTCAATGTTTCAGTATCAAATCTGAGTTGCAACGGTGATGTATCAGATTATTCTTGCATAACAGTATTGATGCACTGTCAGATGACAAGAAGCACTGCAGAAGGAAGTGCTTCTGCACCAGCCTTAAATGGTGAGAGTGAGATCTAAGGGCAACTACTCACTCCCTTGGTATGTCCTCTCATCAGCATCAAAGTTTAGTATGGAATCCTAATCTTCTGCAGCCTCTACTGCAACCCCCTCGTACAATCCCTTTCAGGAGACCTTTCAGATGAAGCAGGCAGCTCTGCTAGCTGGTAAGTGTCTGGCTTGTCTGATATGCACATCAGGAAAGTGTGAGTTTACAAACATAAAAAGACCAGCACCACTGGTTAAGAGATGAAAACCTGAGTCATACGCCAGGCTGACAGCTAGTATTGTCCAATTGCATAGACATTCCTAAACATTTCAACCGAACTAAAACACATTGAAGGCTGTACACTCTGGCAAATAACTCCCTCATTCTTTACCCTTGGCACTGGAAACTGACAAGCCATCTCACCTCTGGGATATGGGACTTCTCCCAAGTTCTCTTTTTGTAAGAAAGGTAATCAAAAAAATGTAAATCCAAATCACAACTTGCTATGAGTTTGTCTCCTAGAGATATCCAGCCTCTGCTAGGCCTTTATCACCCCCCTACAGAGACGCTTAAAAAAAAAAAAAAAAAAAAAATTAGCACCTTTATTTTGACTCCAGGCAGGAACATACAAACAATTTTACTTGTGGTGCAGTTAATCCAGTCCCATGTTTTCAGTTTACTCAGTGGTCACATAATTCTGCTCCAGAGGCCATCAAAGTTTTGTCAGCACCATCTTTTATCCTGAATGACCTCATCAAAATGAAAAGCCACTGGGCCAACCCACAGTACATTGTTACAAACATGTACTTGTTGCAGCTCAGTGTTTATTTAAACTTTATTTAAACTAAAGGTGCTAGATTTAAATGAACACAATTCTGTACACTGAATTTCCTTCATTTGGAAGGAAAAAAAAAAATCAACAAAGCAGCAGCTGCAGCAATGGGTTTGGTTAAACCCAAAAAGTCCTCTGAAACTTCCATGGTTTTGAGTGGCAGATAGACGTTTACAGGCTACTCGAGGAGGGTAGGCAGGGGCAGTAGAAAGGTAGTCCCACGTCTGCTTCTGTAAAGTTTTTTTACAGTCTTTTAAATTCCTGACTGCTAACGCAAGAAAATACCTCTGCTTTTGCCATGAGAGCCTTCATCCTCACTCCTGTCCTCTTAAAAAAAACTTGTGATGGACAACACGGTGTCTTTCAAAACTGCTGGCAAGCACTACAGCTAACACACAAAAATGCCACTGCAGAAAGCATACACTCTAGAGGGGAAAAAACCCCAAACAGCCCAAATGCTACTGTCAGGTTCCCTTTTCATAAAGAGTGACTAGATGGGTGCACCAAGCCTGGTGAAACAGCTCACCAGGAACTACCAGAAACTTGAACTGTGCGCTGTCTGCTGGCAGTAACACTTGTTAACAGCAAAGGTTCTCCTCCTCTGCAGATGTGAAATAACATGACCTCGGACACACTGCTACAGATGTTTAGGATAGGACGCCCAAAACATTTGCGGCTCCTCTGCCCAATCAGCAACGCACACCAAACACAGACTTTAGCTAGAGCTTGCATACCACCCTGTCCTACCAGCCACAGGGGTACGAGGGCCTAGGGAGCCCACAGTCACACATGGCTTGTGACCTGTGCAGCACTGCAAAGAGTCAGATACTGTGGTCCAAGCACTCTGTCCAGGACCACTGCACAAACTAGTACAGCTGAGTGCACTAAAACATCATAATCCTTCCGCATTTCATTTTATTCTTGATATATTCTAACAGTAGTAAGTGTTTCTTATCCAGGAAAAGCTTACAGGATTTACTACATTAATGAAATGAATGTGTAATTACAATTACACATTCATGTAGTGACAGGACAATGGGTAATGGGTTTAATTGAAAGTGTGGAGGTTTAGATTAGATATCAGGAAGAAGTTCTTCACAGAGAGGATGGGAAAGTACTGGCACAGGTTGCCCAGAGTAGCTGTGGATGCCTCATCCCTGGCCGTCTTCAAGGCCAGGCTGGATGAGGCTCTGAGCAACCTGGTCTAGTTGGAGGTGTCCCTACTAGATGATCTTTAAGGTCCCTTCCAACCCAAACCATTCTATGATTCTATCAATTCATTTGCAACACTTCTGAAAAAGCTGGGTCCCAAGTCTGTCACATCTCTTGAGCTTCCAAACCAAAAGGGCACTGAAATTAAAGGACTTTTCGTATTTACGAACAGGCAATATGTTTAAGCAAGCTAATTCACGAAGTCTTCCCAGGACAAGGGCTCTCACTGCAAACCGAATATGCCTTTCTGTAATAGGCTAAGGAGCTCAAAATAACAAAATTGATTATGAATCCCTGTCATTCTATCTCAGCATATGGAGATTTATTATGACATTTTTTTGGTTTTGTTGGTTTAAATGCCATGGTCAAGAAGGTACTCAGAATTTCTTTGGAAACAGAGCAATATTTCACAACAGTTATGGTAAAATGAAAGGATACTCTCAGATGGATCAAATGAAAATATGGGAAGAAAAAAATCAAAATCTATATACAAATAAACATGAGGAATTATTGGGAAGGTAGCCATACCATCAGAAAGGATCTGTGGGTGGCAGGGCACCAGAAAATTTATGAGTCAACAACATGATGCTTTTGCAAAAGGCAGTTTCCAAGAGTGTAAGATGCAAATCATTGGCAACCAATTAACCTGTCCTATTGAGACCTGTCGGTGCTCCTGCTAGTCTTGCACCCAGTTTTGGACAGTACTGAGAGAGAAACAAATTCAGAGTCCAGAGGAGAAAAGGAATACTGTTCAGAGGTTTGGAAACATAAGCTACCGGAACGTAAGAAGAAATTGGGTTAATCAGTTCAGAAAAGAGGAGCCTGAGAAAGGAGACAGGCATGACCACAGTTCACTGTGCCTAAAAACAGTGGTTAACAAAGGAAAAGGCCATCAAGTTGTGATCCACAGCTTGGGGATGACAAGCAGATACCAGTTTAGCTTGCAACAACAAAGTGTTTTAGGCCAAGCAAAAAAAACGTTGTGAAGGTAGGGAATGACACAGACCATGCTGGGAGTTTGGTTGCCTGACCAGAATTTGGACCACATGGCTATGGAAGGAGTAAGAATGGAATAACTAATCACTCCTTGTCAACTCTGAAATTTGGGCAAGTTGGTAAACATTAATTACTGCCATTCTAGTAATTACCAACCTGAGTTGTGGCCAAAGTTGAATGTTACTGATGTCTAAAGTCAATCACCTCACAACCCTATAAACAGTGGTTCCAAGAACCTCCCTTTGAGCTCTTCTGGACCACAGCCAAGTATCTCCCTCTGAGTGGGGCAACTCTTGAAGTTCACAAACACTCAAGTTTGTGAAATCAGAGGATCATTGATGCAGTTGAGGCTGAAAAACTCCTTGAGGCTCAACTCTTCACCTGTTGAGAGATGCACTGGTGTACATTTTGGAAATGTGAATTTACATGTGATTTACATGTGCATATTTTCATCCAACTCAAAGGGAAGTCTTAACAGGTACCTTTGTATATATATCTATCCCTATCTCCACATCTGTCTATGTGTGCGTTCACTTTATGTCAACAACTTTGTTGATGAATTTGCTGTGTTGATCATTGATGTTTTTCTGTGGAATTATATAATCTAATTGTGTGATACATTTTCATAGTGTTAATGAACTTTGAACTGTTGTTATTTTAAATTGTAACATTACACTAAACACAAAAATCATCACACTCTGATCCCTACACCTAATTCCTTAGATGTAAACCGTTGACCAAGATGAGGAGCGGATTCAGCCACCTCTAGACAAATTTAGAAAGCAAGGGGGTCTACTCTGAACCTTAAGACTCAACAGGAGGAACTCCCTACTTTTTTCCTTAAACCATAGCCCATCAACCCAATTCTGGCTTGATCCACCAAGCTCCCACCACACCTTAATTCTTTGTGTGCCACTCAAATGATTTCTCTGATAGTCATGAGGTTAAAGATCCTGGCTGTCTCCTGACTTTAGGACCCAGTGCACAGGGGATGCCTTGATGTGGTATGCTAATGTTGTCTACTGCACAGTTCCATGTTGCAATGCACGCGTGATAGTTTTTCAGCCTTTGACACCTACAGCATCACCTGCTTACTATCCTACTCAGTGATATTCTTAAGGAAAGGATGGTCAAAATATGACTCTCTTCAGACAGTACTATCGGTGTCCAGCCAATCAAAAGTAAAATGAAAACAAGCACTGGTTTTATAAACTGTATTAGAAAGCATGGACAACAACAAGCAAGGTGCCTCAAACTGGCATTTCCTCCTATATTAAATCATAGAATCATAGAATCAGAGAATGGTTAGGGTTGGAAGGGCCCTTAAAGATCATCTAGTTCCAACCCCCCTGCCATGGGCAGGGACACCTTCCACTAGACCAGGTTGCTCAAAGCCACATCCAACCTGGCCTTGAAGACATCCAGGGATGGGGCATCCACAACATCTCTGGGCAACCTGTTCCAGTGCCTCACCACCCTCTCTGTGAAGAATTTCTTCCTGATATCTAAGCTAAACCTCCCTGATTTCAATTTATACCCATTACCCCTTGTCCTATCACTACAAGCTCTTGTAAAAAGTCCTCTCCCAGCACCCTTGTAGGCCCCCTTCAGATACTGGAAAGCTGCAATGAGGTCTCCTCGGAGCCTCCTCTTCTTCAGGCTGAACAAGCCCAATTCTTGCAGCCTTTCGTCATAGGAGAGGTGCTCCAGCCCTTTGATCATCTTCGTGGCCCTCCTCTGGACTCGCTCCAAGTGGTCAATATCCTTCTGATACTGAGGGCTCCACAGTTGGACGCAGTACTCCAAGTGGGGTCTCACCAGAGCAGAGTAGAGGGGCAGAATCACCTCCCTCGACCTGCTGGCCACACTTCTCTGGATACAGCCAGAGAAGAACTTACGTAACACTTGAGGATTTTCTCTTTTTGAAATATTTGTTGCCTTATTTTCCCACTTAACTCTGCAATGTTCCAAATCTTCTAGGCATAGCTACTTTGCCCAGAACTTTCTTGTTTCAAGTGACACCAGAATACTGGATCTTTCCAGAAATGGAAAGCTGAGCACTGAAATGATGCCAACAGTTATGTTGACTTGCAAGTTGTTCCACTCTTTAGACCCTTTTTTATATATGTCTCCCTGTTTAAAATGTTCCTGATCCTGCTGTAATACAAAACTGAGTATTTAAAGGTTAAAGAACAGGATATTGTATGCACAATAATTAATTAAAAACCATTTAGTATGGGGGAAATACAAGTATTCAGTACAGAAGTCCGTGTCCAAAATAATAATATTATCCTCCCAAAGATTAATTTCTGAGAAGACAGGCTATGGAAAAGCATACTTTCCCTGGTAAATTCATCAAACTCGGTAAACCCACAAGATCTGAAAAATTTCTGTTTGTTACATGGCAGAACAATTTCATCTTAGAGATTGTCTACAGAGTGGTGGCTTAGCACTTTCTGGATCATGACACCTGGTGACAATAACATCATCCACATCATATGAGCTCAGTACACACAGATGCTGCCTGCAAAGCAGTTCAGTCAGGAATCTTAGTAACTGCCAACGGCAGGCAGCTAATTGGTCCTTCAATTTCAATTTTTATTAAATTAATTAAATAAATCCATTTATTTATAAAGCTACTTAACATATCAAGTGTCATTGTTAAATTAGCTGTTAATTCAGTTACTGAACGGAAACCATTCATGCATATCCACAGAGCTCACAAGCCACTCAGCTTCTTCCTATAGCACAGATTCACAACATATTTCCAGCAACCAGAAAACCATGCTGAAAGCGTGACTGCAACCAAGGGACTGTATCGGTCTCTCCCATGCATGGGTCCCATCCATAAGTCTTTATGCCAAAGGAAAAAAAAGTAAAAAAACAAGTCTCAGAAGAAAAGTTACTATTTCCCAGTACTGCAGTGCTTCGCGATAAATCATCTGTCAAACCCTGCCCCTCGACTCAGTGTCTTTCACAGATCCTCTTCACATGTCTGACCTCCCATCCTATTGCTGTTTCCCCATAGCATGCTTACATGCACACACACTCTTCACTTGCCCAGGAAAGCGTACCACTGAGGCAAGTCTGAATGCAACGTCAGAGCAGTTTTACAGAGCAGCTGAGGCTGCTCCCCAGCACCAGGGAGCGGAGCTGAATACAGCGCATCAATCTTCCCTCCGGGACCCAGCCATGGTAGGCAACACACAGCCAGTCCTAATGCTGAATCATAAAAGTTCACAAAATTGTGTGAGAGTAAATCAGACAGAAAAGGATTCTGTGCCACAGCATTTACACAGGCAAATTTAAGGACCATTTGAGCTGCAGACATTAAGGACATGGCTTGTTTTCTCCAAGTCAGGCTCCCTCACATTTTATTTCCTGTAAGGGCAATGCTACATCCTAAGAAAAAGCACGCACTGTATGTGCAAAAAGTTCACATTCCCCTGGATCTGAGCTTCACCAAGCACACATTTCAAAAAGCAAGAAAAATTCCAAACCACCCAGGTTCATTGGAAGATGTTTGTTGTTGTCTTTGTCTATCCTGCTGTCTCTGCTGTAAGCATAATCCATGGAAAAAATACTCAGCAAAGCAGTTGGAAAGGAAGCCATGACCTACACCTCTGCTCTAGGCCAAAAAGCATGCTGACATTTTGGCTTTGGATCCTTGCTACCTAGCAACACTATGGAGAGCAAAGCCAAACTAACAAGAAGCAAAGAATCTTCTCACCCCCAGGAATCTGAGCAGATACACTGCCCTTTCCCAACAGCTGGAAAAATAACTTGTTCACAGGTCCTTCTGCAGTGACACTGCTGATGGGGCTGTCACAACACAGCCAAAGTAACTGAGTCAGACCTAACATCCTCTTTCAAACTCTGTCACTGAAAAGAACATGGGCACTTTAAAGAGCTCCTTCAAAATCCAGTATTATACAGATTTTGGTCTACCCCAGACAGTCCTGATGAGCAAAGATTTTGAGATACAAAGTCCAAATCCCATTGAAACTAATAGAATCTGCCCTAATCCACTTAGCACATTCCAAAATCTGCTTCAGCCAACACATATTTACTTATATGGCAAACATCACATTGAGGAGTAAAGGGTTTGTTCTGCCTTCACACTGCAAGAAGGCTACAGGAAATTATACAGGAATATCAGAAGTATTTTCAAGTTGCTTCTCGGGTGACTTCTGCACTGATTTGCCAGCTGGTGTTCAGTACATGTCAAATGCTCCTCTCTTCAGTTTTGCATCTGCTACAGCACCAGCAGTCAGTAGGCACCATTCTCTGCACTAAGCACAAACCAACCAACATGACCCAAAGGCTTGAATTAAAAATTACTAGGACCCAGTGTCACCCATTTAACAACCGGAGACAAAGCACTTTGGACCATTAGGTTTAGGCCACATAGGAGCATCTGCCAGAATCCACCTCTAGCTTTTGTAATCTGAAGGGATTTACCCTCCTGCTGTTTTTCAACCTGTCCACTGATAACAGAAGTATGAAATACTGATGATGTCACTAAATCATTTAATGAGAAAACAATCTTTAAAATAGAAAAGTTGACAAAAAATAACAGCATCACCTGAGGTTATCACACACATTAACAGAGGATGGAGAGATTTAGCAAAACAACCCTATTCTGCTATTTTCTTTTCTTCTAGGCAAGTATTTGGTCGTTGCTCACAGAACAGTTTTCATACTCATCCACAAAAGCACACCTGTTGTAATCCTGACACGTTTTCTACTTTTAGCCTTTCTAAAAATACATTCTTGGCTCCTGAAGGAAAACATTTGAAATTTATTTTATTAAAGTAACTTCACTGTATATGAAAAACCTAGACTTACTGGGGGGCTAAGTCCACCTTTTTTCAAAGCAGTCAGACTACCTCACATGCGTGGTAATTTTTGTTGCGATAGTTAATTTTCCTCACAGTAGCTAGTGTGAGGCTATGTGTTGGATCTGTACTGAGAATAATGTTGATAGTACACTGATGTTTTTAATATGAGGCTATGTTTTGGATTTGTGCTGAGAAGAATATTGACAACACACCACTCTTAATGTGCCTGTTAAACTCAGGTGATGCTGCTCTTGTTTGTGATCTTTTCTATTTTAAAAAATAGCTTGCTTTGCAGTAACATCCCCACTTCAACCTCTTTAAAGGCTACTGAAATGGCTTGTTACTATTCTGAAAACCAGATTCTCAAGTTAGGAAAGGATCAGCTTCTCAGGAGTTCTTAGAAAACTGAAGCTAGAGCATGACTGAAGCATGTGGACAATGCTATACCCATTCTGGAAAGCAACAGCAGAAGCACCCTCTCTGTTCCTGTGAACAATTTGCTACTGCTATTTCCAAATACTGGAACAGGGTATTTATTGCAACATCTTCATAACAGTTCTACACAGCACTGTTAATCCTGATGTTATTCAAGGAACAGAAGGCACAGGAGAGGCAAGAGGCAGTGGCAGGGCTGGGAATTTAAGCCAGGTCTTCCTATGATAAGGTTTCAGCCTGGACACACCAGGCTCTTTTTCCATCCACATTACTATGCCATGGCATCCTTCAAAGGAAAAGAATACTTTTGCCAAAAAAACATTCAAACAGTCCTATAAACTATCTCTTTTAAACCATCATCAAGACAAAACTTGACAGCTGCACTTTTTTTTTTCCCCCCCAAACCAACCTTTTGGTAGAAGAGTCCACTTCAAATCCTCAAAGCAAACCTAGTCAAAACCATCTACAAAACTCCCAGTGAGGAATTTCAGTGCTGCCAGAGAGATGTCCCAGAGAACAGGCATAGTTGAGATGTGGAGGGCACTGCACCACGTTGTCATCCTGAACAAGATATACGAAGTCCGCAGAACCTGTTTGCAGAAACCTACCTCAAGCCACCACTTGGAAGTAGGGCTCACCATCTCCTCCTGACTACCACAGCCTGCCTCTACTCTAGACCTGGTCTTGCAAGCTCTGCTTGGTGTCCCTGTACAAGTCCTGTAGGTCAACCTCCTTTCGTTTTTACCTGGTGGCAATTCTCTGGTATGTGTCAGAACTAATAACTCTGAGGAGACAAACACAGAGAGAGGTAAGGGAGAAGAGGCCACACAATCAGGTGTCCTGACACCTAGAGCATCTGATTCTGCCTTTCCCACTTGACATACCTCAGTCCTACAAAAGCTTAGGTGCTCGATGCTCTTCTCTTTCAAGGGAAGATGAATTCTGCATAGGTAGGGAACTTGCAAAACATGTTAGAATGAAGTGGAGATGCAGGCCAGCCTTGATTACATGTGAACAGATAAACTGGGCGTGTCAGCATGCTGTTCCTCTGAACCGATTACAGTGAGCTAATTATCCAACAGCATTTGTTACACCCCAATTCACTCCTTTTTGGGTTGTCATATCGTTCAACTCTCTCTCCCATCTAAACCAGGACAAGATGCTAACCAGGCCTCAGCTGGATGCACCAGCTGTACTACCAGCTCGCCTGCTGCTATGTGTAGAAAGCCTACTTGCTGTTCCTCTGCAACCACACTGCGTACCACCTGCCTAGTGAAATGCTATGCTGCTTGCGGGCAGCAGACAAAATGAAAGCCAGAAAAAAGCAGTCTTAGAGGATACTAAACCTGGAAGACATGTAAGAAGAGGCCAGCACTTACTTAATTCAGCTGACTTGATTCACAAGCTCTGACCTGTTTTAACAGCAGGTCCAGATCAGCAGCCTCAAAAATCACATTACAAGGAAGATGGTTGAATGAAAACTTTTCTCTAATAGATGGAGACCCAAACCAGCGCTTTTTCCTAGGCTGTTGTTTTTGGGTTTTGGGTTTTTTTTTTTGGGGGGGGGGGGGGAAAGGGGGTGTTTGGATTTTTTTTGTTTTAGTATTTCTAGTGAAGTTTTCCACTTCCGATTTGAAAGATTAATGGAGACAACAAAGGTAGAGCTCATTCTATTACACACCTCGTTCTCCCATACAAGATAATCTATTTTAACAGTACACCACTGATAAGAGTGTCTGGCTCACCCTCTCATTCCTTTTTCCTTCCTTGCTCCTGACTGCATTTCCCTGTGTGTGTTTTCCATCATGTCCTATCTCTAGCCCATCTCTAGCTATCTCTGTCCACACTGGGGACCATTCTCCGGTTTGTAAGCCACTGAAGTGTGGCTCTTCACAAGAGCAAAAGGGCTGGATGGTTGCAAGGTTTTCAGAGTAATCCAATCCCTAGATTTGGGAATAACAAGCCAGCAAGGATTTCAAGGTCATAACTGCTAGAATACCCTGCAACACAGTGGTATGTGCTGCATCTCACAGTTGTGCCCACATACTGTTTTCTGCCTCTCACCTCCTCTCAGGAAATGTCCAGCTTAAAACTCCAGTATGTTTCATACCTCCAAACCCAGAGTGCTTTTGCTATGTGGCTCCAGAAAGGTTATCACTCCTGCCTTGCTAATGTGGGCTAGTTTCTGCTAATTCTTATTACAAGGCAGTGTAGCAAAACATACAAAGCAATTCCTTCATCTCTGTGTCTGCCTGGTCACCATCTTCTAATAGCCAAGTTAAGCCTAATAGCTGGAACACATTCACCATCCCTCAGCAATAATGTACCACTAGCACAGTTAAGTTCCCGTACCTCTGATAACCAGGAACTGGGAGATCATACAGGGGGAAGTAATTTTATGTACATTGTGTGTCTTATGATCATTCCCTAAGTACCTCTGTGGGTGAAATCTGGCTGGAACCATGACTGCTAATTTTTATAGTTAAGCAGTGAATGCAAAGCTGTCATTAAAGAGTCAGGCTGAGCTGGGACAGTGGGAGCTGCTGTGTTCACTCCCTGTCCAGGAACTTCATGTTTCACTGCTCACTGGAAAGAACATAAATGAATAAAATTTGTCTTGTTGCACAATTTGCAGTCGTAAACACTCCTATCCCAGGAGAGTGGAATTGATCTGCAAAGTGAAACAGGAGAATCCCTTGCCACATCTGATTAGATGGAGCGCAGAACTGCACATTAAATTCAGCAGAGTCCACAGAGTAGCAGGCTGCAAATCAAGGACAGCTGGTGGGTTGCGTCAACACAAAATAAGAGAATGAAAAGGTGAGAAAGACTTTCACCAGCTACACAGAAAGAAGACCCTCTGCTATCATAGGCCACACTTCTAATAATTACTGATGCAGCGCTAGGCAATCTTTGGCACACTTTCCCAGCCAGCTTGCTGCACAGCATTATAAGCTTGCACTCAAATATAAACCTTAAAGAGCAGAAACAAATTCAGGGGTAGGTCAATGCCCCATCCCCATCTCTCAGCACAACTGGACTGCTTCTTCCTAACACAGCGCTCTCTTGATGCACTGAATCTACAATGTCCTGCCTAGCTACAAATTAGCACATGGAGCCCTTGGCTAGTGAAGCCATATGGTGTCCTCACTGTATCACTAGGGCAAGCTGTGAGGCTCTCCACAGGGGCCCTCAAAAGAGCTGGACATCTGAAACTTTATGGGATATATGAAGAGTGATGGAGAACATCAAGCACCTATTTCATAATCAGTACGCTGTGTCTTTAATTCTGCAATTAAGCATTGCTTTCTCTAGTTGCCACTCCGTTTGCCAAAAGATGCACAGCACAAGTGACTCACCTCTACAACATTTCAGTGGCATTTCCTGGTGTAAGCCAAGACCAGCTACGTTGAAAAGCCTTGGAGACAAAATCTTCGAGGTTGCTTGAAAATTGCTTGAAAATCAGATAAAAACAGTATGAGAAGAATTGCATAGAGTATAAACACTTAGGAGCAACTAGACCTTCACAGGACATGCTAAGTCACTGCCACTGACATAGACTGGAGAGGTAGAGGGGAAAGCAGTGATGCCAAAACTAAAAGCTGGTCTCTTATGCCGTCTTAGTAGTCTCCGTCTTTTCTCCACTGTTTTCTCCAACTGTTTCACAACCCACCTTCCCATGGCTGCTCATGATGTGCAGTTTTGAAGCCTAACCCAGCAACCCCATTGCTGCCTGATTCATGCTGGGACAGAGCTCTTTCCTACCACTGTTCTGTCACTTCTGACTACATAAGATGGCATGTGACTGAAAATAAGATCATCTTCCTGGTAGGAGCTGGCGATGAGAAACAGTTTGGCTTCAGGCACCACTGAGACTTAGAGACTTCATCCAATATTCACTCCTGTGAGTCTTAGTAATAAGATAGTATCTTAATTTTCCCCTGACACTCTTACTATAAATTATCGCAGAGATAAGGGACGACTGATTCTACTCAGACAAGTCTAAGGCAAGTACAGTTTCTGCCCTCATTAAAAGTAAACGCAGCACAGCTTTCAGAAAAATGCTTTCCTCACAGTGTTAACTCTTCAGCTATGAAAGCCCATCAATAAAATCCTCTGCTGGAACCTTCCACAGTCAAGATAAAGTTCTTCTTATCAGCTAACTAATCTGCAATTACTCTACTCTATGGACTGAAGTGGATGGAAGAAAACATCTTGGCCAGGGAAAATGCAATTAGAAACAGACTAAGTTATCCACAGGGTATCTGAAAGCCCTACAATACAATTCACCTTACAATACCAAAGGTGAAGACTAATACATTGGTGGGTCTCGAGGTTTCCATTACATGCCCTGTGGTAAGAACCTGGATGATAAATTGACTAGTTCTAGGAGCCAGAGTGGATTAAGAAGCAGTGGGAACAAACTGCAGTTCAAGCAGACCAGCAGTGCCAAACCACACCCTCATGCTCTGGCAGTGTAGAGGCAGACATTTACAAGAAGAGATGCTGGGGCTAAAGAGCATCCTGCTCAATCAGGTATTGAGATCCCAGCTTCAGAGCAGATGTTCCTTCTAATTCAGCAGTGCTGCACCACTGCCTGAGAAGCAAGGAAGGAGAATGCTCTTTATCAAAAGCCTACAATACAGGCTCTGAACAGAAGCACTGTGTTGTCCCCTGGGACAAAAAGGCAATGTGGACCACCTATGGGTCATTGTGGAAGTCCCCGTGAAAGGCAGGTGAGCACAGAAACCAGGATCCCCAGCTGTGGAGGAAATGCAGCAGCACCAGAGCCTTGTTCCATGCAGTATGTCACATGTCTGCTCCCTCTACCAGGTATCAGTTGATAGGTGTCTGTGCAGTTCCCACCACTGCAGACCCTGAGAAGCCCTTTAACCCTCTGTGGGATGGCATTGTCAATGTACCTTGGTGAACCTGTTTCACCTGATCATGGCCTGTCCTCTGTTTCCCAGCTGAAGAGAGTGTTCCTTTTTACCTCGCAAGCGGCCTTCAGTGAATGGAAACCTAAGCCTTATCCAGCCCCCCTGTATGCTCTTGATGCCTCCCTGCAGCTCAGGCTGTGCAACCTGTAGAGGATGCAGATGTATGAATACAGCCAGGAATGCAGTCCTGTCCAGAGGGCATTTTCTGCAGTGTGTTACACAGCTGTGGGAGACCCCGCAGGAATCTGGTCTTCCTTCTCGGGTCATTTCCTGGCAGACTGGACCGCCACCTGCACGCTGAGGACAGGAGTGCACGGGGGAGACCTACTGCCCCCAGTGCCGCACCCATCTGCCAGGGTGTCATACACGCATACACTCGATGCTGGAGGAGGAAACCTCCAACAGACAGCAACTCTCAGGGGGCCTATGGTGCTCCAGCAGAGAGCTGAAGCATCTGGCATGAGCAGCAATGCTCTTGCAGAATGATGCTTCTCACCCACAGGTCCATGAAAGTTTACTAATGGTTGCCTTTGTTTTTAAACATGAACCCTGGTGGAGGCCAAACTGCTTGCTTGGAGTCAGTCCCCAGGTGCTTCACCGATTCACATTAGACCTGTATAACTGTCTTGGGAATAAATGTGTCTGTGTATTCCAGGAAAAAGAATTAAAGGGGGGAAAAAAAAAAAAACCCAAACCCAAAAAAACCCCTCTGGACAAGTGTTGATATTAAACTGGAAAAAGGAGCCAGGCAGGAATGAGGAATGCAGTTAAATCTCAGTTCTAGCTCTGCCCCCTTGTGCTTACTCCAAAACAGGGCATGAGCCCCGTATTTGGAGGGAAAAAATGGGGGTGGGAGGGGGAAGAAAGTCTGCTCACCCTTTAGAAGAAGAATGTGACTGAGCTTCCCAATGCTGGTGGAGTTCAGCAGCAGAGGGGAAAGTGACAGCAGCAGTATTGTTCATAGTGACACAGTACCAGGGTGCCAAGCAAGCCAGCCCTGACAGAGTGTCTAGAAAACCAAGCCCGGGATGTGGAACGAAGTGCAGAATCACAGCATCACAGCTCGAGGCAGAGACTGTGAGTAACTCAAATCCCCATTCTTTGCCCCTCCCCTTCTCCTGCTGCACGAACACCTTGGGGGCTGTGCTGTGAATGCAGCCATGTGAGTGCAAAGGAACTTTTCATTTAGCTTCTGCATCAGCAGCGAAGTCTGCCTTGGACTGCAATTAAGATGGGGAGAGAGGAAGGAGAAGAAACCGTAAACCAGCGTAAAGTAGGACTGAGAGTAAAGCATGTTTCTTAACGTTATGTCTATGGCTGGAGGAGTGAAGTTTTAGGGACAGCAGGGAAAAGCTGATTAACCTGAAACAGCAGGAAGACAGGAGGGTCCCTTGCAACAGTTTTCTAATGAGCTGAGATCATTTGGGCTAGTTCTAGCCCATGTAACAGTCATCCATTTCCCATCCAAAACTCAAGCACTGCATGCACAGGTACCCATATAAAGCCTAAAAAGAGAGAGCTTACTGTGGAAAGGTTTGTATATTTCTGATAAAATCAATTAATCAATGCTGATTTGCAACCACTGAGCATTTGAACAAGTAAGCAGTTTTCAGGATGTAAGCCAGTGTGACTAAGGCATGTGACTTCAGAACCAGTACCTTGCAATGTTACACAACATAGGTTTGTATAACATGCTTGATACAGGGAATTGGTGCTTTCCAATTCCCTGCAGGGAAGCATAAAAAAAAAAATGGTCAGCCTGCACTGAGGTGCAGCCGTAAACTCAGTGTATACCAGCTCCGTTTTCCAAAGGAGGTACGGGCCATGAGGCCAATGGATCCCATGTTTGTATAAAGAGAGCTAACATCAGAATTTAGTCCTAGGATTTTTCCCATTTCTTCTAAAGGGACTGAAGCAGAAATCCACTGATGTTTGCAGAAGATTCTTTCCTGATTTAAAAAAGCTCTACATCAAGAAATAGTAGCCATCTTAATGAATTTTGTGAAAAGTCAAGATTATCAGTACCTTTCCAGTTTCCACAGTTTACCTGCTTCACCCTTGGCCAACTTGGTCTGCATGAAGAGGGAGCTCTTTGCCAGGCTCTGAGCTTCACCAAGGCTAGTCACAGAAGAGGAAAAGGAAAATGGCACCACAGGCTAGGACAGCTTCCCTGCAAAATTTAGAACAGATAAGAAGCAGCTCACAATGCAGCAGCTCTACAGCCACTTGAACATTTTCTACCAGATGTGGAGAGTCTCCCAAAGAGATCTCCAGCACTTATCTTAAGAGCAAGAACTGGTAAGTGTGCAGCATCTGGGATCACAACTGTGTAGGGTAGGTAGATACCACCTAGTCAGCACCATCACTCTACTGCATTGCTTGGGAACCTGCTTCACGCCAGCATACAGTCCTGCACACCCCCTTTCGAACTACAGCCACCAGCACTGAGCTCAGCAAAGAGCTGAGGGTGGCTCCTTGCAGAGAGAAATCACTGGCAGAAGAGTATGCAGAAGCATCAATTATGAACCAGCACACACCTCTTAAAGACAATGGTGTCTGGAAACACCTCTGTTTCTCCTGTTTCATGGTCACACAGCCTCTGATGCACTTAGGTTCCTGAGCTGCCAAAGGATGCAACTTCTTTAAATTTTAGATGCTGGCTTAGCTACTGCATGTGCACAATCACAGATGACAGCACTAGAAAAACAGTGACTCTGTCACGGACTTCCCCCAGCAAGCCCATGACTTCTGGAAGTTACAAAAACATTACACTCCAGCAGCCACAGACAGTGAGCTGCTATGCAGGTGATCCCAACTCTTCTAATCCACCAGGACACTGAAGACAGGCCTTCAAAGCACTGCAGTGCCACTTCCAGTGGCCTTGAAATGCTAACAGCCTGACTCATTACCTGAGCAAGGCAGCACATCTGGCCAGGTTCCCAATCCTCACTGAAAATAAGGACAGAAGAGCCACCCCCACCTATCCACGATGCTATCTGTAACAGTGGCACCACAATGACATTTTGGAATTAGTTTTGCTATTGCGGTAATGAGCTCCAACCCTTGCTTTGTCCAGCTGGCCAGGATTCAGCACAGACTGAAGAACCCAGCCTGGAAATTTTAGCTCTTGATGTCAAACGGGACTAGCCTAAAATAACAACCAAATTTTAGGCAAAATAAACTATTATTCGCAGAGGATTCATTACAATGCTACTGTGCAGACATGCTGCAGCTTTCCCAGACAGTATGAATAAGAGGCACGGCTTCTGCTACTTCCCAGCATCACTGATGCCTCAGTTTCCCATCTGTATTCATCACAGTCTCCCTGCCACTGTTGCTGTCCCAGTAACTACTGAAAAACACTGCACTGAGGACCAACTCACGCCATCTGCACAGGAGCACCCAGGAAACTGTCTTGTGTTCCAGGATAGCCATGGACTAGAGACCTGGCAGCACAAGTGCTTTTTAAATCGCTCTTCACTTGCCTGGTGCTCTCTGAGCTCAGTGCCACAAATCAATGGCAAGCCAACAGAGCCAATGGCAAGGGCTGTTGTCACTTACCAAAAACCCCTGCCCTCCATTTGACAGCACAGGGTATGGCAAGGGCTTTTGCAAACACGAGGGGAGCAGTGCCATACTCTATGCTCACAGGGCAGGGTGTTCAGTGCCCATCAGCCAGGCATCCCCGCAGCAGCCATCTCCTGGGGACCATCCCCTGCCCTGTGCCAGGCCGGGACAGTCCCTGCCCTTTACAGTCTCCTGGAACAGGTGCAAACCACAGAGGCTAAGATGGGGGTTTAGTGGGATGAAGGAGGCATTGAACTCTTAAGAACTTAGCCCTGACTAGCCTGAGCAGG
>NW_010268683.1:45820-65914 GCF_000690775.1 Eurypyga helias
CCCACTTCGTTCCTTGTTAAGCAGGTAAACAAAGCCCAGAAGAGCTGGCACCTGCTCCTTGGGTATTTTCCTCTGCAAGTACTGCAGCCTAGAATGCAGCCCCCCAAGTCTTTGGTCCCTCTCACAAGTACACACTCATTTGGCTGATGCTCGAAGACATTTGCAATGGGCTAGCAAAGGCCTCCAGCACCTCAAACACACAACAGACACCTCTGCTTGGTACTGTTGTTTCAGTTCTCAGCCCATTTGCAGAGGATGTACAGCAGAAAGCACATAGTTTTGACCTGCAGCTGCACCACCCACCCCCACATCCCCTGCCTGTCCCCTTGGTAAAGTCACGGTACCTGTGTTACAATAATTTCTGGTCCTATGTCTCACTGTTGGGAAAAAAAAAAAGAGAAGAGTCCAGTTTCAGATTAGCATAAAGAAAGTCACATTGGCACTGATAATAAACCTATGAAGCTTCAACCTGATCTACAGAAAAGATCTAAAAAAAGAATCTGGAAGCTGCTTGAAACTGCTTGTTTAGCCTTAATTGCAGATGTCTAAATGCCCCAGATTGGTACAAACCAGAACAAAACGTACACTGACTCCACACGTGAATCAGCAGCCCTTTAATGCTACCTAGCAATGTTTTCTGTTTCAGAGAGCTATTTGGTGGCGATTTAAAGTTTCAATGATGCCAATTCCACCAGGTCCTAAGGAAATTTGTTCAACTGGTTAATTACCTTCACTAGAAACCAATTATATTGATTCTGATAGTGTGTATCCTCAGCAGCTAGGCCATTGGACTTGGGACTTTTCACTGCACTGTTCTTTCTCAGACAGATACCCGAGAATGCTCATAGGATGACTTGTCAGTTTCTCTACAAACAACTTTGTACGTCAAGTTTCTTTACTCTGGTGTTGTACAGCCATGGCTCCTCTAGTCCCTAATAAATCATGTTAGCTCTTTCTTGACCTTGCTCTGATTCTTTGGTGCTCTCTGAAGTGCTGACACCGGGACTAAGCTGTGTTCCTGGACTGGGGTCCCCAGCACATTTCTCTCTTGCTCCTACCACTGAGCTACCACCTGAGGACTGCCAAGCTTCCTCTCAGCTGCAGTACTGGGCTTGGCAGTCACATTAGCTAGTTAGCTTCCAAGCTCTTTTCACCATCAACATATTCCAGATAAGGCCTCCAGCCTTGCTAGCCTGAGCTCCATGCTCTGCTCCTAGATGTACAACCTTGCATTAACAGCCCTAGATGAGCCCAGTCTTCCAGGTGACTCAGCTCTGCTCCCACAACTGACCTGTTGTTCACTTCCCCTCCATCCGCAGGACCCCCATGTTTGTGTAAACAGTTATTTGGTATTTGCACCACTGACAAAACCACTGGGTAATGCAGGGCCAGAACAGATACCTTCAGTACTTCTTTACAAGTGCCTTCTAGCTTCCCTCCTCCATGGTGGAGGATGACTCCCCATCTGCAGCCATTTTATGAGAATGATCATTTCCCCTGGGCTGTTTACAGTAAGTCACTTTGATTTTGTCTAGTGTGTACTCCTCTATCAGAATATCACTGGGAGCAAAGTCAGGAACCTTCTAATCTATGTATAATTATGTCAACATGACAACTTTTATCACAAAAAAAATCACACTTTTATAAAGAAGTGGGATCGTATTTGTCTGACAAGGCCAGTTTCCCATTCAAGGGAAATTGGCTAGCATCATCTCAGCTCTTTACCAGCTGCAGAGACTATCAGCCTTTTTATGCTTTGAGCAAACTGAAGTTTGGGTAGCCTGACAAACTACCCACTCATTGGCCCAGAATAATGCTGATACAGCATTTTTTTCCCGTTCCCTTGAAATTTTTCAAGTGCAGATATTAATGATTCAAAGAGCTCCTTGGCTTTGTCTCTAAATATTCTGGACTGTAAGTTAACCACTGTTAATGTTTTGTACATTTAAAAACACTGACGTTTAACATTTTTCCTAATTACTGGAAGTAATTTCTTACTTTAGAAATAGCCCCTTATGATCAACCTATGAATACAGTCTTCTCCTTTCCAAACACCAAGAAATAGTTACTGGTTATCTCTGCCTTTTCTATTTCATAAGCAACAATTCTGCAACGCTATTCAGTATGGAGCCTGTAACGCTGCTAGGATTTCATGAATCCCTGGTACATGTACAGAATTCCTTCTTATTGTTCCAAACCCACTGCCCAAAGGCTCTTCATTGGTACTCTTCCATTCTCTCATGGATTTCCCTTCAGATTACTTGTCCACGTTGATTCCTCTATTTGTCCATTTGTTGCATTATGGGGTTTTTATTGCTGCTTTCATCTCCTCTGTTAACCAAAACAGCTTTTTTTTTTTTTTTAAACTAAAGAATTCATCTTTGCAAATGCAGAATTGTGGTTTCTCAGGGATCTAATATAAGATTCTTGAACAACTCCCAATTGTCGTTCACATTTTTATGCTTAAGTTTTTTCCTTCCACTTTGTTTGGCCTATAATTATTTTCAGTTTGGGCAAATCGGGTCCCCTTAAAGCATCAGTCATACATATTATTGGTTGGGACTATATATTCCCTTTTCACACAGCAAATGAAGTTCAGTCATGATTAGTTGTGAGTAAGCAAAAACTCTTTCCAGTTCAGTGACTAGTTCATTTTTATTAACCTGGATGAGGTCTGAAATTGTATTACTACCAGCCAGGTGTGGTACCTTCTAGATAGAGTGTTATTCACTTCTATGTTTTATGTGAATAGGATTCTTACAGTGATACAAAAACATACATGAAATACCTAAATGGAAACATAATTTTTCTTTCTTCTCCTCTGGCAGATTTTCAAGGAGCTGCTCACCCAGGCATTATGCAATACTGTAACAAGTACCTCCATCCCCTGAGCTATTGTTGGTCAGCTACCACCCTGACCTTTCCATGCCTTCTTCTTTTGACTTGCCAACAGCTCCACAGCAAATAAAAAAGATATGCGGTATCACCCTCTCTTCTTTCTCCATTTCATTCTTTGCAGAAAGCATGTCCACAGCTACTTTACTTTTAAATACTCCAAACATGTAACCCACCTCACTGGACTCCAGATGTAACAATAGCTCATTTATCTGAATAAGCAGGCCTTATAAATTCACACAGGGATGAAACTTGTAATCAAACTACCTTCACCTAACAAGTTACTGTACACTGGCTGAGCAGGAGAGACTGTCCATGAACCCAGAGTTAGGCCATACTGTATGAACTCTTTCAGCACTATTGTCTACATCAGCAGCTCCCAACCGCTCCTTATGTGCCTGCACTGTGCAGGCACTTGGGAAACTGGAAATGCAGTGCCTGGGGCAATTTGTTGAAACACGCAACCTGTCACAGAGCATGGACTGGTGAGAGGCTGGGACCAAGCAGCTGGACTGGGAGAAATGGGTCTGCTTAGTCACCTCTCACCAATGCAAGACTGGAAGGTACACTACCTGTCTACCAGTAACCCACCGTGGTCTCAAGGAGAGTATAGATACACCTCACCTCAGGATGACTGCAACTGCTTGAGTATAGAAATCCCAGCACTAAAAATCCCCAGAGACCATTTTACCAGACATGCTAAACACTGACAGGACTTTAGTTCCTCTCTCCAAGAGCAGCAGGACACCCTGAAACTCCATAGGCAGGAATTTCCCCAGGTATACATAGAAGTCAGGGGGAGTTCTTGTTTGATTATAGGCATGAGATATCACAAAGCTGAAGTTAACTAATACACACAGGTGGTCAAACTGCTGCATATTCCCAGTAGAAAGGGTCAAGTAGCACCCAGTACCACTAATTTATTTGCAGCAAAATCAGCCAGATTTGATGCACAATTGCAAAACCAGCTGACTTGAGCTTTGACAGTCTGATGGTCCATAAAGATGTATAGACATTTTTCTCTCATGTTACTGTTTGGGGGACATGAAGGGAGTAGGACACACTGATAAATTGTAAGTAATTTATCAGCATAACACATTGATAAATTATAAGTAAAACAGAAATTAAGGGTTTGAGTAAATAAGATGAAAATCAGACTCTAGCACAGTGTCCACTGACGCTGCAGCCTCTGTGCAAAAAGAGCCACGCTAAGAAAGCAAAATAGTTCAAACACATAAAAGCTTATATTAAAAAAAAAAAAAGTTATTTGCTGGAACTTTCTGTAACACATTTACTAAAGGATTCATATAAATTGAGTCGGAAACAGTGTATCTTTTTTTGCCAAAGTTTAATTTGAGTTTTGGCCAAAGCTAGCAGTCCTGCTAATCTTGTTAGAGCAACGAGACTGAAAAATGCACAAAGGCAGCTACCCCGATCTTCCCTTTCACAGTAGTATGACAGGATTGCGATCACAGTAAACTGCAGAGTAAACACTGTTACACATTTGGTTTTAATTGACAGGAGTATTCTTAAATTGCATGGAGAGGTCCCTTCATAAACCTCGCCCTGGTTTCAGACTGCACAGCCAACTGCTCCCCACCCACTCGTCTCTTCATATTTGACCTCTGCATGCTGAAAAAGATAAACCTCATGAAAAGGAAGGAAACGCGGATTCCTGAGTGCTCCAGTAGGGACACTGCCAAGCTTAGGTTGGCTGACCTGTTCCTTATCAACGTCCAAGTCTACCTCCTGTTCCCAGCAAGCCAAAAGAGCTTTAAAGCTGTTGTGTCTGAGCACCAACTTTTATCACCACTTTTTTAAGGACAAGCCTCTAACCATCCGCCCACACAGACAGCATACTCCAGGAGACTGGACAGAGGCACCATGATCCAGAGAGTCAACTGGACTGCAGGTGCTGCATGCAAGATTGTCACGTGTGCCAGGGTCAGGCTTTGGAAGGAAAAGGGCTGTTGCACCCCCAGAAACACCATCTCACCTGACAACCCAGCAGGAAGAGTTGCTGCTTTCCAACAGCATGCACACACTAACCCAGAATCCCAGACTGCCCTGGCATCTCACTTCTGAAAACGAGCAAGGACAGTGGGCAGACAGCTACTGGCACTCTCCGCAGAGCCTGGCACCAGGCGAGTCCTGTGCAGAACACCTAGGCAGGCCCCGGTGGAGGCACACACTCTGCACCACCGGCACTGCCGGTGTAGCTCAGCATCTCCAGAAAGAAGTCACGCCCTTTGTTCCAGATGCCTATTTCGGCCACCCCTCTGGCAGATGCAGACTACATTATGACCTTCCGGCACCCAGCCAATGGGGCAGAGGCCCAGCACCCTATCTCCAACAACAGCAGAGCACCTACAGAGCAGCTCTTGCCCTGGCACCTGCCCTCAATTCCAGCTGTCAGTGGTTGAGGGATGTCTCGAGCCAGAGATGGCACCTGGGACATGTATGAGACTCCCTGGTGACTATACTTCATTCAACAGTCTAATCCCTTTGAAACTGTTCACATGTCTTGGTGTCTGAGCATCCTTCATCCAGGCATGCTGGAAATGAATGATGCCTTGTGTGAACGTGCATATGTCTGCTAAGCCTGCTGCCCAATAATAATTTGAGGGACCCAATGTTTCCTCTGTCATCAAAAAGAATGAAGAATTGTTCCTGCTGCTCTCTTTCTACATTAGGCCAGATAAAGCAACAGACACCTTAAAATTTTGTTTCAGCCTCTTCATCCTACTTACAATCAGCCTTCCTAACTAGCTAATAAAAGCCTTCATGAAAATTATAGGAAATAATTATGGAGTTGTAGAAACTTGCAAGTCAACAAGGATAATGGAAACCATACCCTTTCCAAAAAAACTGATGGCTTTTTGCAAGCTTTCAAGTTTACTTGGTAAAGGCAATAGCATCAGTGAACAGACTTCGGAGTAGAATGTATGGCAGTAGGAATTTAGAAAAATACAAAACCAACACAACATATACTGAAGACATAGGAAACAGAAATGGTATTTAGTAGATCTGAAAATGCAAATGCAGATGAGAAACAACTGTGTAAGCTACAGAAGACCTCTGCAGGGAAAGTTCTTTGCCACACAGCATTCAACATACATGTCAACAACCCAGAGGGCAAAAAAACCCCGACAAACACCAACACTAATGGATTTTGCAGATAAAACAAAGGTCAGGGGAGCAAAATGATTAGGAAAAGAGAGCAGAGGTGCTGTGTAATCTGAATCTCTTGTTAAAACAAAGATTGCCCGCTGGCTTCAAATTCATCTGGGCCACAGAGCAGACAGGGACTGGACCACAACAAGGGTAACATTCTCTCTTTCCTGGTAGAAAGTGAGAATGAAAAGGACCCAAGCATGAGCTGTCAAAAAAACCCTGTGCCTGAAAGAGCCACAGACAAACCCAGATGCATACAGGAAAGATAAGGATAGTGACAACACCATCACTGTGCCAAGCACACACCTGACTGCCATGACACCAGACAGATGAAAATGAGGTAACAGTTAACAGGTAGAAACCATGGCCCATTGGGAAAGGCTCAGCAGGTTCCCTTCACTTCATTTACAAAAAGAACATTAAAGGACAAACTGATGACAGTTACAGTACCCACCCAAAGCAGAGGAAGTTGATAGCAGGGGCTCTTTGGTGGAATACAAACTCTCACAAAATCAAACAGTGGAAAGCTGAAGCTGAACTGTATTCTCAGACAGTGTGTCCAGGTTTGTTGAAGAAAACTAAAAATTAATATTTGCAACTCCTGTCCTGGATCAGAAACCCTGTCACTGGGATGCAGGAGACAACTGGGATCCCCAGGGACCTGGCAATCCAGTTTGGGCCAAAAGAGAACTGTCCCCACAGTAGCTGGACAGGAGGGTGGCAGCAATGCTATCCAGTTTTTAGATCAGAAAGGAAGTTGTCTTCTACAACTCTGCAGGTGTGTGCAGACTGGATGCAACCCTGCTGTCCAAGAGAAAAGCTGGCAGCTACAGTACCACATTTTGGGTTCAGCAATGTGCAATAAGTATTGAGACCTCAGGCATCAGATGGAGCCACAGCATCAGACGACCATGATTGATCAAGGAGTCTGTACCAAGAGCTGAGAACATGCAGACCAAAACTTAGCACAGATGCACCCGATTGCTTGACCAGCTGAACAAACCAAGCCCACAGCCCTTCCCTGTTCCACACTCCTTGCTGGTGGTTGATTTGCTCCAAAAAGCAACCAGCCCAGAGCTTCTGTGTGCTCCCCTGAGCAGCCTCTGATGCCCAAGATCCCCCTCAGCATGCTGACAAGGCTATGCTCCTCTGCAGCAACAGTACTCTCACCCAAAGCTGGAGAACCTCAAATGTCATAGTGTGTGTCTGCCAACCAGCCCACCAGCCTGGTGCTGAGAGAGGAGACTGGGATAACGCAATCACAAGTGCTCTCAAAGCAGTGCACACAACTCATCACCCAGCCCTCGCTAAATGGGAAAAGAGGAAAGTGTATTGGCATGCTCACACTGTAAAGCTGGGAGCCAGCCACTGGCTCAGCCTCGTCTGTGGGAGGAGAGACAAAGCCACATTTACCACCTGATTCTTCTGGTTCTGCTGTGTAATATGCTGAGCAAAGGGCATTTTAAATGGGAAAATCCAGCTAGTGGATAGGCACACAGAGTACAAATGCAAGGAGCTTATAACAGCACATGTGACCAATGCAAATCAGTACCACAGCAAAACCCACAGCTGCGGATTTCAAAACCCTACCAGAGTCCAGGATGTTTGAAACAAAGTCTCCACGCTTCTGAATGCAGAGACAGCAGATCAGCAACTGAATTCCCCTTCTGCTCTCACCGAGGGAAGAACCCTGAACTCCCCAGGTAGTTAATAAGATCTTAATTATACTCTAATTATGGCAATAGAAATTCGAACCCTTAGCTATTTTGGTTCCCACCAGCCAGCCCATTCCCCATCCCTGGTGTCTAGACGTGGAGGCTGTAGGTGTGTCTCCACACAAACTGAAAACAAAAACAATCTAGGTCACAGACACCAGCAGCCAAAGATGCAAATAGGATCAATTCAGTTGTTTTAGCTCCAGTTCATGTGCAGAAAACCCTGATGTTCCCATCACCGGAGGAGGGAGGGCTGTTCCGGACACATACATCATGAAGTTACACCCTCGGGGCAGAAGATGCAATCAGGTTGCCACAAGTAGTGTCCTGTCCAACTTGTTCAGCAGCAAGAATGCTCTGTTCCTCTGTTAGCTCTTTCATCAAGCAACTGCTCTTCACTTTGCTTTGCTCTGAGTTTGCTCCTTACAGAGCTCCCACCATTTGCCCCTCCTTGCTCTTCCTTTCTCTGAGGTTCTCTGTTACTGTTATTGTCACAGGCGGACCTGAACCAGGGTTTCGTGAATGAGAACACTGACAGACCTGACCTCATCGGCCCGGGAAATTAAAAGACAAACATTATAATGGATCAACTCAATGCAGGAAAAAAGCTCTTTCTTTGCAATGAGGAGACTTGTACAATTCTCTCCAATTTCATATCATATTTTCTGGGCCTAATTTCAAGCCATCACTGCTGTTTCTCTAACTTTCTTAAAAAGGGAAAAAAAAAAAACCAAACTAACCAACTCTTTCCTCCATGTGTAACAAGGCAGTGGTGCTTTGACTTCCTACTTTCCCCACAGATGTGAGCTGTTCCTCAATAATAGTTTTATATCAGTGGCTATCAAAGGTGGCCCTTTCACCCAAGTGGATACATAGACCAAGCAAGAAAAATTATGTTGCTGTTTTATCAGGAGGCTTGTATTTCCTAAACAGGAGTCTACAGGTCTCAGAGTCGTGTTAGTGGTCCAGAACTTGGAAGAGCTAGGAACCCTTTAGAGGAAAGCAGCAATCTCTCAGTTGCTTGCAGAGGTTGCTCTTCGAGTAGAAATGAACATGCTCTAACTAATTCAAGATGATCAATCCTTGAAGCTTTTGCTTCATTTTCTATCTGTAATTAACTGTATGAGGAAGTGGCTGAAAGATGCAAAAGGCAAGAACTTTAAGTGCTTAGTCCCAGAGCTGGAGCAGCTACTGCACCACACATTCAGGTCCTCAGAGCAGTCAGTCCCTAGAGGTTCCCTGATTTCTACTGCCACCCAAGCAGCTTTGAAGACTACTTCTGAATATGTAGCCAAGTATTCAGTTGCCCAGATAGGCACAGAGTGCTGTGGCAAGGACTGGACAGAGAAAAGCCACATGGGGAAACCAATTATCAAATCAAGAACAGCTAACAAGTGGGGCTTTCCATCAAGTGTCCCAAACTTGGAGAAGCCAAACTCAGCCAGTGTCTTGGCTAGGAAGTGGTGATGGCTGGAAAGTGTTTAGATACTTAAGCCTCAGTCCCACACAGAGTGTAGACACAAGCCAAAACTTCGTGTGTTTTGCTCAAAGCTCAAACTGGTCTGTGAGAAACACAGCCTGGACACCAGCCAAGTGTGTCAAAGCACAGCTTGTTCACAAGCGCATGGCATGGTATGGGACAAGGCCACCTCATCTTCTGAGCCAATATCAAATTGATGTTCATGACACCTAGAGCTGGAGCCAACAGCAAAGCTGCACAGGCTTTAGGCTGGAACACTAATGCCTCCAATCTAGCAAACAAGTAAGCACATGCATAACTTGAAAGGAACATCTGGGAGGTCTGAGGGACCGACTTCAGTGCTGGGAGTCAGCAGTGGTAGACAAGAGAGGTACTACCCATGAAAGAAGGTGGGGTGGGAGAAAAAAAGTCTTCAAGACAAACTAGGGTAGAAAGAGCATGAAAATGGAAAATAAACACCATGGCCATGGCATAGAGACAGACTAATCTTTCCATAGTCCCTAAAGTTGTGCATAGATCTTGGAACAAGAGAGGGAGATTGAGGAGGCAGTAAAGTATTTCACAGATTATGTACCCATCATTGTGTACAATATAGAAATGACACTGTTATGGCCTGGCTATGTGGGCAGCCAGCCTGAGTTGAGCGAGAACAGAGAGATTTGGCAGGTAAAATAAGAGCGTAATAAACCAAAAGATAGTGAGGAAACTGGAACAAATACAAAGAGCCCCATGACAGGCAGTGTTAGCTGTTATTTGTGTGAGGTGTTTTGTTTATTTTATTTTTTTCCCCTCCCTACTCACAAGGAGAAGAAAGTCATTAGCTTGGATTTGTCTGCACTTTGCAGTTACTGCAGGTTGTGCAACCCCACAGAGACAATGACGAACTGTTCCAGACCACCTGCAATAACATACCCATACTAACCAGGCCTGTCTGACAGTATGGATCAAAGGAGGGACCTAGCTAGTAACTGTATTGCTTATAAGCAGTCTGGGATGACTCCTCACCAGGTAATACAACCATGTTGTAAGTGAAAGAAAGAGCAAACCCTATGCAGAAATGTAAACTGAGAGCACTAAACTTGCTTCTCTACCAAGTAAATAATCTGTCTACAACTCTGCTATAAAAAAAGAAGCATTTCTTGCACAGGATTAGACCATTGCTTATGGTTTTGTGTCTCCATTTTCTCCAGCAGAAGTTTCTAAGTCACCCCTATGTCTTCGCTCACTTGAAAGCCAGACACAGAAGTGGTCTGATGCTGCGGGTTCCCAGACAGCAGCACAATACCAAAGGAAATAATTTTCCAAGAGCCTATTTCAAAATCTTTGGTTTATATTAAACACAGAATTAACTGCCTGAACAAACTGAGAAGCAAGCTCTGAAATCAAAGATTTACAGAATTGCTAACCATGAGAGTTCACAAGTCAGCTTCTGAAATAATGATGACATTGGCTCAGAAACAAAAAACTTCTGCTTCTGGTTCTCCTTTTCCTTGAGCTGCCTGTACTGGAAATCTAGTCGTGGGCAGAAGTGAGGGTGTGAAATCTGTGGTGCAGTAGCTGCTCCAGACTGGCTCCTGCAAGGGACAGTGTAGTCCTTTCCCCTGCAAGAGAGCAGGCGTGGAAGGAGCAGCAGCTTGCATGATGCTCATGCACATCGCCCACCACGGGGTAGTCACTGGCTGTGATTCTCCCAAATACAGCTGTTTCTTCTGCAGTTCCAGTTACCCTGACCCCCTCAGCTGGGCTCTTATGTGTTGCAGCTCTGTGGCTCCATTCCATGCAGCTACCCAGCTCACAGGGTATTTATTCCAGCTGCAAAAGAAGCACAGCTGCTCATTGAAGAAAGCTGCATGAAGGCCTGAAGTGAGTGTCCACAGTTGCATGAGCTTAATGGGGACATGATTTGTAACCTGTAATTTTTCAGCGTGCCTACCACATTCTTCCTAGGGAGCAGAGAAAGTACATGCCCCCACCCCACTCCATTCTATCATGCTAAACCTGAGAGGCAGCGTCAGCAAAAGAAATATATGGGCAATAATATTAACGAAGCCTCATCCATGTAAAAGGAGGAAGAGATGGGACTTCCCAGCAGTTCTAGGGTGGCTGCAAGCGAACAGTGACAGCACAAGGATTCAAAGCACAGTTAAGCAAAAGACTCAAGATGCATGTGAGGCTCCCCAGCTCCAAACAAGGGAAAAGTGCAGATGCCTTGCCAGGTAAGGACTGCACAAGTGATACACCCTGGGCTACTCTGCTGTTCCCTGCACCTGTATCTACCAATTTGCCCCACCAAGGCTGGCCTAGGGAGAAGCACTTGTGACATTTGCCCTAACCTGCTGTCCCTGTCCTTGCTGGGCTGCATCTCCCCTTCTGCCTGCTCCATCCCTTCCAGCACAGAAAACTCCACATCAGCGACAGGACAGGCTTCATGATGCAGAAGAAATTATCAGGTATCAGTTGAAACTTCCCATCCCCAAGACAAAAGGTCCTTCCACCTTTGGCTACCAGGGCATGCTGCAACAGCCAGTCTCACCTACTCTTAAGGAAACACCACGTCCTCTCCCCAAACCAACACCTCCTTGCAGCTTAGGTACCCCAAGCCAGAAAGCAACCTCAAGCCTGATTGTGATCCCACCAGGCGGGCAGAGACAGCAACAGACGCTGCTCCCTGGAGGATTTATTTATAGAGAGGAGAGACCACAACTGCCCCATCCAACACATGGACAACACAGAGGTTGTTCTGCTTGCCTGGTGTCACGTGGCATGAACGACGGTGCCAAATTCCAGCTGGTTTGCAAAGGCAAAGGCACTTGCACAGGGGCCTGCACTAGCCTGTGAAGCACTCCGCAGGAAGGTGTGCTGTGCTGACCCTGATCTCAAAAGAAGGGAAAAAAAAAAAAAATAATACACCAAAACACACCTCTCACAATGCAGGGAATGGGTCCCTACCTCTGAGGGCACTGAGAGGTCTGCTGGGATACTTTTCTAACCACCAGTTAGTTCTCAACTTTACTCACAGCACTCCTGCTTCGCCCAAGTGATCACACCTTTCTTCTTAACTACCTATAACAAAAGCAAGTTTAGACATCGAGCCCCAGCCTGCCCCAGGCTCCTGCAGGGCAGCCGAGCCTGGATCAGAAAGCAGACATCGAAATGTCCCACGTCTCTTAGGTTGGAGCCTGTCCAAGGCTGAACAGGGAACAGGAGAGGGGTCTCCCCAGGCCCAGTCTACACGAATTTAGGACATGGCCTGAACTCCTACAGCTTGCAAACTCTCCCAAGGGCACAGACAGATGCAGGAGACGCAGGATGCAAGACTCTGGGTAGAGAGCACTTATCCCATGCTCCAGCCCGTGCTCTTGCTACTGGGATATCCACCCCAACAGCCAGCCTGGCACCCTGCACACCACTCCATCTCACCTGGGAGAAGTTCAGCCCATTGAGCGGGTGGCATTGCTCCTCCACTTTCTCCACAGCGCCTGTCTGCTTCCTCAGCCGCTCTGCTTCCTGGGCGAGGTACAGATCCAGGACAGGCACGCCTCGTGACTTGATGTCTACCTCCGTCAGAGAGTTCACCATCAGCATCACCCACACCGGCCTCTTCCGCTCCCAGTTTCCAGCAATGGCGTTGAAGAGGTAGTCTGCATACAGCCCTTTTCCCCGCTGGTCTGGCGTCATCCAGGATGGCATCATGAGCTTGACATACTCCAGGTGCCGCTTGAGCCGGCGGTAGATGTCGCGGGGCAGCACGTCCTGGAGGTTCTTGCCCTGCGGCAGCAGCTGACAGCTGGTGAGAGCAGAGATGGTGTAGGGGTCAGTGAGATCCAGCTCAAAGTACACGACGTGGCTCTGTTGGAAGGCCTTCTTGGAGTTCTCTGGGATGAAATCCCAGACACGTGTGTATGGGACATGGATGGTGCCAAAGAAGTAAGATGGGGGATCTCTCTTAATGGTCCACAGGAAGGAGTTCAGCTCACTTTGCTGGAGGAGAGGAAGACACAGCTGAGTAAGTACGGACATTCACGCTGGGCCAGTGCAGTACAGGGCTTAAGGAAAACATGGTGCCAAGCCAGCAGGTCACCTGGCTCAGCAGCTTGCCAGCACGGATGGCTTTGCTCACACAGAGTCCATTTTGACCATACTCTCTCTCAGGTCTTGAGGTCAAAATTCACTTTTCATTAATTAAAAACACAAGAAGATTGGCCCTGGCTTTTTCTTCTTGAAAAGCAACACTGGGTCTTCTCAACAGTAATACCATCCCAGCTCATCACCCAGGTATCCACCAAAACTAACAGCAGAGCGCAGGCCATGCTACAGGAAGAATGCTTATCCAGCTTTCACCTTTTATCAAGTCAAAAGCTGGCATCACTTTGCTGAAGCAGAGCAGGACAGCAGGGTTTCAATCACCTTCACCCTTGACACCTCTCACTTCAGCACAGCAAGTTGCCTTTTGTCAAAGAAACTGCTGTGACACTTAGAGGGTGCCACAGCACCTCAGGAGAACCTTCTGCTCTGAGCAAGACACCAAACAAATGAGTAACACAAAACACAGCTGGCAGGCAGACTTGCTGGAGCAGGTAGAAACACAGTTTTACAGGGATGTAGCACATGGCAGACAGACACACAGACAGGACCCCTCACAGCCCAGTTGTCCTCTGTCTTAGGGAGGAGAGAATCACATGTAATACATTGGAAAATACAGGAAGGAATTCTGCAGGCCAAACTTGGCTTGTGGCTCTAGGGCATGCTCTTAAATACAAAGAAGGAAAAAGCTTCTACATTTAGATTAGCTTTCAAAATTCATCAAAAATAACAAAGCCATCAGGAAGTCAGAATCAAGCTTTAAGTTTGTTTTGCTGCAAAATGTGCCTGACAGCATCCCCAGGAATACCAGAGTGCAGGACTGTGCTCAAGCCTCAAGTAATCCCACAGGATGGGAGAGCAGATGGGGCAAAACAAATCCTGCTTGAATCCTGCCAAGTGACTTCACACCAGCAACAGGCATGACATCCATGTCCTACAGCAGGTACCCCACTGGTGCAGTGGCCCTTACTGGAGTGTTGGACACAGTTTCTATCTGTCTGTACAGACAGAGGTAGCCTTTACATGTCTAAGTAAGAGCACAGGCTTCCAGATGCACTCAAACATCTGGTCAGCCTTTAGCCAGCATGTAAGTCTAACCTCAGCCAAGCGTGCATGTGTGCTGATCTAAGAAGCCTGCCTGACTACCACATGCAGAACAGGCTGCTTAGAAGAATTTATTGGAAGCACATTGCCTATAAATTTGTGATACTAAAGACCTAGGGTCAGAAAGGTTAAAGATTGCTCTGCAATGGCTCATCCCAGGCAACCTTCTCCAGCAGCTCTCCATGTCAAATCCAGACCACAGATGAGGCAGTACTTCTGCCAAGTTCTACCACCAGTCCAGCTTACCAGCACTGACCAATAAACTAAATAAAATCCAACGAGCTCTTCAGACACTCCAATAGCATATCAAGAGTGAGTCTGAAGAATACCTCAGACATTGGTTAACACCAAGCTACAACTCTGGATCCTATAGGACAGTCCTGGAATGCACTCCTGAATTACAGGCCATAAAAACCCCTGAAGACTATGGGAAGAAGGGAGAACAAACATGATGCAGTACTGCGAGGTAAAGAAGATATGGGGCCAACAGGCGAGTACGCATCTGACACAGACTGAGGAAAAACATAGGAAAATAAATACACAAAGTAAAATGAGGGAAAACGAGTCAGGATTGCCCCATGTCATTAGTCAGGAAGGAAAAATGGAAGGTCACATCACTGTGCTGACAAATGAAGTGGAAGTAGTCGTCAGCCAGCAAGGAGGAAGGACCAGAAGTGCTGCCTTCTACCTGTAAGCAAGCAAAAAGATAGAAAAGGCACCTGGGACAGGCACAAGGTTGGGAGGGCAGCACTGACACTTTTCACAAGTCCGATCATGTACATGGCAGTGCACAAGAGGAGCCATGACTGCAAGGAATCATAAGGAACAAGCAAGCTCCTGTACAAACCGAGACGGAAGGCTCAAGCCCAGATGGAGGGCTCCTCACTTCTCTGAACTGCTTGGAGCCAGTGTGAGAGACTGGAGAACAGGCCTCAGTTCCCCACAATTGATGGAAAACCTCCCCAGACCCTGCAAAGCCAGTTTCTGGGCACCAGCAGTTGGTTACCATCACCAGGCGATGCTACAACTGGAGTTCACAAAGCTCACTTTCTCTCCAAAAGGCAGCATTACAGCTGCTCAGGACATGCTAGTGTCTCACGCTTCTTTGGCATCTCATTTTCCTTCAAGAGGTGGATATTGAAGTGATAGCACTGCTCTGCCTCCATGCCAAACAGCCTGGTACTGCTTCACGTGAGACGGGATGGGGCAAAGTCCTTGGTGCGCCTGAGCACGTCTGTGCTTCCCCTTGCTGTACCTTCTGGCACTCTCATGACCCTGTGAATCTCCTAGAGCTCATGCATGTCTCACTGCAGCATCAGAGAGGGAAAAGCAAGGGTATAAGCTCTCCCCAAGACTGTAAAAGGGGAGCCATTAAGCAATGCTCTAGGTGGCTGTGAGATAGCCCAGGAGCAGTGCCAAGGCTCTGTGATGCTGAGCATCACAGTATGCACTGTTACTGGAAATGCCTCTCTCTCACCTCACCCCTCTGATAGCATGCAGTAGATAAAGATAATACGACCCAATTTTTCTTTGCAGTTAGATCCTTCTACACAGCTGTTACATCAGAAATGGGTGCTTTAAAACCAGCATAAATTACAGCCAGTGATATCTGGAGGCTTAAAAAAGCTGGGTTGTATAGCACCAGGAATTTCATTTTCAGCAGCATTACAAGAAGTTAGGTTCACACACAGATCAAGATGCGTATTTCCATTTTCATTCTCCAGTTTATGGGTGGTACTCAATGCATTACTTGCGACAAGAAAAACTAGGAGCAAGAGTCAAAAATGGAGGGGCAGCCTAAGGAAGAGAGCAGCAGTCCTGCGTGAGATCTTGCACAGATCTCTCAATTTGCTGCCACATCTGATGCAGCATCACTCCAGCCATACTACAACCCCTCTGTGCCTCATTTACCCTCCTACTGCATAGTCCCAGATCAAGGTATTTCTGAATGCTCAGCACTAGGGCACAGTGCCTTCTCCCCTACCTCACCTCCCCAGGTGAACTAGAGCTGGCTGTGAACAAATTCAGGATATCAGACCAGCCAAAAAATTATTTGGAACAAAAAACGGAGAAAGACAAAGGTTTTTTTCCCAGTTGGCAGGGGAATGAGGGAGAAGGAAAAGGAGCTTCTCAAGCTAACACTGCCTCAGAGACAACGCACTGGGACCTATGGGATCCACTCCCAGACGTGAGACTAGGAAAGCTTCCCTTTCCAACCAGGGCTCCACAGAGGACAAACTCCACTGCCTGCCGTTAGATTCAGTGTGGGCATAGAGGCCACATAGTGCTTCCCCAAAATGAGGGGACAGAAGTGTCAGGCACTGCAGGAATCCTGGAAGACCATGGTGCACATCAAGGGTTTCTCCTCAGGAGCCATGGGAGGGTCTAGGCAAGAACAACAAAAAAAAAACCTTGAAGAAAGGGAGAGTAAAGTGATACACTGCAGATCAGTTGTTGAAACCAGAGCATGCTAGACCCGTATGCCAACATCTGCCCTCTAATCACATGGCTGGTTGTCCACGGATGGCACTGGAAACTCCCATGACCTCCTGCCTTCCTTCTATCTGATTCACCAGAACACAGGCTCTGACCAAGAGGTACTTTCATTATCTTTCCAACAGGTTTCTTTTTTAAAGACTTCAGAAAATCCAAGGCTCAGATTCTGTCCATTTTAACTACCCCAGCAGCTTGCTTGTCCAGAAGTAATTATAAGTACACCATAGTATGCAACCTGTAGTCTTTAAATAAATACTACTACATTTGTCAGACATCACACATCAGTCCAGGTGAGGAATGATTCTGCTGGAAGAGTGGTGCCAAACAGGATCAGAGAAAGTGTCATCTTTCTTCTGAGAAACTAGCTCAAATTGGGTCAAATGATGTACTGACAGTCAAGAGTAAAATTAAGATAACATAAAAAAAAGCATCAAAAAATCAGAAGGAACAAAGAATGACAGCACTCTGAATGTCTAGAAGAACAGCATGGGAGTTTAAAAGGCAACAAAATTCAAGACGAAAGGTTGTGGTGATAGGAGTAACAGGGGCTCAGAGGGGAAGAAAAACTGCTGTATGAAGATTGAGGAACTGGTTGTGAACTCCATCCATGGGAAAACTACACCTGGTCTGTTTCCTCCTACACCACTTCTGCTTCCTTCCATCTTGTGTCTCCTCTGTGTAGACTATACATTTACCAGTCCCAACTGTATAACTCACTGTGCCATTAAGTGCTCTCTGTGGCTTCAGTGCCTTTCAAGACACCTAATCCTCACACTAGCCACTTGGCTCCATAGCCACATCTTCCAAACTTCAGCCCAGGATTGCACAGTTTCTCAATCCATAATATTCTCTTAATATTTTTTTTTTTGCTTGCTACAGAAAACAGAACATGTGGCATGCACTATTTCACCCAGGCAGGCAGCCCTACAAGCATCGCTAAACGGCCTCCTCCCTCCCTCTTACCTATCCTGCTGTCCTAGCTTGTCATGTTCATTTATACCTTGTTGAGGCAAAGAGTGTGCCTTAACTCACCGTGTAAAGTGACCCATGCATCTATTACAATGCTCACAGAAATGCCAGGCACGTTCTTAATAGTCATTCTCTTGAGCTTTTGCCCACCTGCATTAATGCCACTCTCAATTTCAGCTTAAGGCAGTAAGCAGAGCTCGCCTTGGGATAAACACCTCACTGGCTACAGCTACTAAAAGAACACACACTCAGTTTCCATTTGCCAGAAATGAAAAATAAATATCAAATTTTTAACTAAAAAGCCAAGGGTTGAGAGCAGACAGATTACTTGCTCTGCAGAAATACATACATGGGGGAAAGGTAGTAATTTAAATGAATTGGCCCCCCATCAGGAGCAACTCATCATAAAATATTAACCAGCTATAACCATAAGCATTCTGCAGTTAATCCCTGGATTCTGGCTTTAAATTTACCAATACACTCCAACGTTAACCTAAAAGAAAGCACCACCAGACCACATTACTTAGTAACTGGAATATAACCCAAGGGATTCCAGCATACTTTATTATAGATTAACTGTTTTCAAAGCCTTCTTTTTTAACTATTAAAAAAATTTCAAGAAAGATGGTGCACATTATTGGCTGCAGCTTTGTCTATAATTTGGAGTGATGAGAAAGCTCTCTGAAGTATGTTCATTCCTTAAAATAGCAGCTTCTCTCTTTCAGGCACTGATTCACATACTTCTTTCATGACAGAAGCTTTAGGCAACCTGACAAAAAGAAGAAAGGTATACCTGAGGTATACCTGTAATCTAGAGAGGTAAGAAAAGAGATCTCATAAAGAAATGAGATAAAAACAAACAAAAAAAACCCCATCCCTGATGATGCAGAGCCAAGGAGGAACATTTTTTTCCCAGAGGCATGGTGTAAATATTCACAGGGATACACTCAACAGCTTTGGAATTAAGGCAGACGCTGCCATTCCTAAGCAGTGTGCTTACCACCATTGTCCTAATGACTCTAGGAAACAGCCTGGCAATACCAGAACTACTGGTGGTCTCACATTTTAATGACAGAGTAATCAGCAGATAATGAGATACCATTAACACATTTCACCTCGTTTTGCTGGTAACTGGCAGAAGTCTAGTCAAGATCTCCTGAGGAAAGCTCCCTGAGCATCCCACCAAATCGGTGAATTACTCATTTCCACAAGTACCACTTCTGCTGCTTAGGCTCTCAGGGGCTGTGCCCTTCCTCCTCCTCGCTCTCACTAGCTCCTTGCAGCAGATTCACGTCAGCCCAGTTTTTGTGCTCCATACCCCTCAAAGGGAAGGGCGTACTCACTCCAGAAGCCTGACCTGGCTTTATGGCACTGGCCATCTATAAATCCAGTTGTCAAACTAGTTCCAGACACAAGCAAATTGGTAAGGCACCCTCCCCCAAGGTCGGGTTAAGCTCTGTCTAACCCAAACTCAGGCAGACACCTCTAGTGAGGCTCACGTAGCTTGGCGTGAGGTTGAACGTGCCGTGACCTAGGAGGCATCCCAGGCAGCCTCTACAGCTGCAGAGCCACACACACGCATGCTGAGCTGGAGTCTGCAAGGGCTACAGGTAGGTGCATGAGCAGGTGAGAGAGAGAGAAGAAAGGCCACAGAGCAGACCCTCATAGTTGCAAGGCTTTCTTACACCTACCCTGCAGTGGTGGCTTTGGCACCTCCGCAGTGCAGGTCCGCACTTACTTCCAGTTCCCATAACAGCTGTACGGGAGGGGGTAACTCTGCCTGTGGCAGGAGATGAACAGAAATGGCTAGACACACGTCCCAGGAATGTCTGGAGTGCACAGCATCTCCGGTCAGCCTGCTTCCAAGCTGATGCCAACAGAATGCATGGATGGTGTGTTAACACTGGCAGACAAGTTTACACAGATTAACTTCAGGATTGCTTTTCCTACGTGATTTTTGGTACTTTTCTCTCTGAAATTTGAGTGATGACTGCTATTTCTCGGTGTCCGATTTTTAGTGGAAATTATACCCTGTTCGCAAGCTTCACACTGGCCCGAACATCATCCCTAACTAGCAGCTGGGATCCTCAGCTGCGTTTTGCCATCCTCGGGTGTCAGATCAGCCCATGCTGCCAGTGCTTACTGTAATCAGAGTGATGAGGTTGCAGGACGAACAAA
>NW_010268684.1:0-13079 GCF_000690775.1 Eurypyga helias
CAGCCTGTCCTTGTGCTTGTGATTGTCCCATCCCATGCATGTGCCTCGTGCACTTGGTCTTGTTGAACTTTGGGACCTTGTCCAGGTCCCTCGGGATGGCATCCTTCCTTCCAGTGTGTCGACCACGCCACACAGCTTGGTCTCATTGGCAAACTTGCTGAGGGTGCACTCGATCCCACCATCCATGTCACTGACAAAGATGTTGAACAACTCCGGTCCCAACACCGACCACTGAGGATGTCCATTCATCACTGGTCTACACTCAGACATTGAGACATTGCCCACCAATCTCTGAGAAATAACATGCAATAAATCTGTAGAAGGTTTTCTCAGTGTTTTGGGAGACACTGCTGTGACATGTTTATATTATCACTAAGCGGTTAAAAATCCACTCTGGTATCCCAGGCTGTAGCATATGGTCTGCATCCTCATTTCTTGAGGAGTTGCACACATGTTCTGCAGAGACACAGGGAGTATATTCAATGAAAATACGGCACCAGCAATCTCAATTTCATTCACAAAGTGCTTAATAAAATGACTGATATTACTCCAGTTTAGCACATCATTATAATTCATTTTACAGCCATAATATTCTCAGGTTCAGACATTAAAAGGACAATAAAAATGCTTAGGAGGTATGCTCTCCAGTTAATAAGCACAATGCAATTCAGCAAACTTACTTCAACTTCTGGGGAAACGCCAGGAATGTTAATAAACTAAAGTGGTTGAGGAGTCTATTAATTTTGGATGGTGTAATTTATATTCAGAAACTCTCTAGAAATAGTTGCCTAGACAGAAATCCTCATTGACTGATATTTTGCACTGTTCCCTGCACTCCAGTAGTTCTTCCACTCTCTGCCCTTGAATGGACTTCTTCCCTTGCAGATGCAAAGCCCTCTGCACACAAGTCCGTGTCCTGGCTGGAGCCACTGGAGGGGTCCAAGCAAACAGGCCATTTATAAAGCATTTTCCTCCAGGTATATGGAAGGGATGACCAAGCAGCTTCCTCCAAAGCCTTTTTGTTCGGATAATCCTAGACAGACTGCTCGTATCTGGTGTAGGCGTAAAGATCCTGCTTTTCAGCCATGTGAACGCTGCCCCGCTGCTGACCCAGCTTCAGCTCCGTGTTAGGGATTATTTTTTTCTTTCCTGTTCGTTTGGTGGACAGGAGGATTGAAACAACCAAGGGATCAGTATTTATTTTGTTTTAAGACACTGCAAACCCCATTTTACTAGCACTGCACACATTCACCCCGCGGGCTGCCCTGTCCTCCTGGGAGTGACACCACACTGCTGCCACCAGCCAGGGCTTGTTACCGTTTTTGCCATGACACCCTTACTGGCTGAATAGGATGGCACCTGACACCACATTTTCTACATAGCACAGCCCTTACCCTCCCCACTGAAAATGTCACAGCCATCCAGTTGATCTGTGCTTAGCTAAGAAACCTGTATTGTCTGTCCCCTCCATCAGGTTGCTCACTGTTCCCTGGTGCCATGAAGGCTTTCGATGAACACTAGACCATTATGGAAATACAGACATTTTTGTATATGACTCTTTCAAAACGCATTACTGTAGCAAGGTGTATTAAATACCATTAAGGGAATATTGAGTGACTCAAGAAAAAAAAATTAGCATTCTACCCAATTTCTTTCTTTGTGTCTCAGGCAGGTAAATTATTAGGAATTTAATATCAGAAGGCAAAACATTTCAATCTTCCACAAGAAGCGGTAGTCATAAGATGTGATAATTGTAATTGGTGCATTAGAATAGATCAAAAGAGCTGTTTTAAAGGTGTGAGGGTGGCTCATGTGCAATGGCAGATGTGTGACGGGACATGGCTCTGATCGCTTTGCATTGCAGTTGCTCTGTAGGGCTCTTTCAGCTGCTAATGCACTTGATCGTTGACATTAGGAACATATTCAGTGAATGGGGCAAATATTTAAGGGCCTAAAATTATTATAAAAGAGCCTGGGGCAGGGAGAAAGGGCAGAAAACACCCAAAAAGTGTGAGTATGAGAGTTCCCCAACCACATTAAGTCTGACATGGCTGGTAGCTACACTATCACCAACACAACCTTGGCTTTAACAATGGAGATCTCAAAGATGACACAGAGCAGAAGTAGCCCAACAGTCTCAGCTGAGGTTTGATGCCGAACTTGCCCCAAAAGGCTAGATAGTAACTGCTCAGAGACCAAATTTTCAAGTCTGTAAGCAGGAGGTATTTATTAACAACGCGTTGGGGACCCCTCCAGGCCGCCCTGGACAAAGGGTTCCAATGATTAACAATAAATGCAGCCCTTTTATACAAGTTTGAGCATAGGTTACATCATCTTTACATGCATATTCATATATAGGTGGAGTACAGGCAGAGTCTTTTATTTTGGGGAGTCTTCTGGTGGGAATTCCTGTGTCTTCATCAGGGGTGGGGGTCGTCTTGTGAGTCTTTCTCGGGTTAAACTTTGAACTTTTCCTAATTTGGGTAGTTTCCTGGTGTACGTGGCATGGTCTTCGTGGCTTGGCGGAAGCTACTGGGTCGCACTGACATCATTGGTTTGATAAGTTATGCTGCCCTTGGCTTGAGCAAAGTTTATCTGTACTTTGTAATCCTGCTGACGGCCTAACTCGCGGTCGTCCTTGTGGTTTTTAGTGTTCTTTCCTGTTTATTACTTCCATGATTTCTTAATGCTAAGCCTTTTCATAGTGTCTTACATTTTTACATTTTAACCCCTCATTTCTCGAAGACTGCTTGCTTTAAGTGGCTTCAGGTTAAGGATGAACGGAAAAGGGCTGGGAGCTAATTGTAAATGAAAGTAAATCCTTCCCTTCTCTGTTCCCTATACATCAACTTGTTTTTCCCTTTTTTCTCTCATGAGGACTAGGGAAAGGCTGACTTATCTTTGCTGCATGAAATGTAATCTCACTCCGGTGCTTCCTGTGCAATATTCAGTTAACTGAGTGCACATGGACGGACCTTGTGCAGGTAGGTAGGTCGCCCAGTTCCTGAGGTGTATGTCCATTTCCCACCTGCACATGCTCCCTTCTTCCTTCTCTCAAATCTTGTTTGGGGAAACTCGTTCCTACACCTACAACTATAAACCAAAATAAATGCTTGCTAGAGAGAGTCAATTATGTGTGTTTGATGTGTTCTGCTTCTCACCACTACATAATTCAATCCAACAGTACTGCTCTGCACAACTGATAGGATTTATCATGATTCTCTAGCAGCTAGAATTTTTATTTTGAAGTTATCATCTTATTGATTGGATTTTTCGTATGCTTCATGTTTACTTGCTTGTATCTCCTCCAAAACACTTTCCACACTTCATTTTCTCTATATTGCAGTTCTACTTATATATTGTCAGACATAATTTTATACAATTGTAATATACAAGATAAAATGAATGCAAGGTTCATGTTCAATTTGAAAGATCACAAAACAAGACTTAAATTCTCCTGTCTGAAAACAACTTTGAAAAAGTTAATTACTCCTCTTTATCTCTGATTTACCTCTTAAAGCTTTCTGCTAAGTTACAAGAGATCTGAAAGGATTTTGCTTTTCAGTCCTGGCCACAGAATGGCACAGCAGAACATCAAAAGCTCAAATAGTCTGTGAAACATGAAGAGTTATTGCTACTATTTACGAAAAACCAGGAACAAGTCCTGCTTTCAATTATTTCTGAAGTTACTCCACTGAGTCTGATCCCTTATTGCCCTGCATAATATATACATTTAAACCTATAGAAAGTGGGTTGGAAAGCACTCCTGCTCTGCTCTGCACCCATTTCAGCTTGATGTGACTGATAAAGAGACTCAAGAGAGCTACTTGTTTCTAAAAAAGATGCTTTAGGCTAACAGAAAATATTATCTATAAACCTTATGTGTATTTGAGGAGGGCTAGAGGGGAAAAATAAGCTGTATTTCTAACATGTCCTGTCAAGGCACCTGGTTACAGTTTTCATTGAGTTTAATAGGATGCACTTGGTTTCTATTGAAAATGGAGCAGGAACTAACATGGGTTTCACAGAACAGGTTATTAACATCTCTTAGAATATGATTTCTAGAACGGTATTAGCCCCAGAAAATTACACAAACAAGTAGCAGCTCTGGCTAGACGAGGTTAAGCACAACTCCATTGCATGTACCCAACGGGAAATAGCAAAGAGAAGACAGAGAAAGTACCCGTTGAGGTGTGAGACCCTGCCTACAGCCCTTTGGCTCTGGAACCAGTGGCCAGGAGGGGAAGGAGAGATCGCCAGAGCTGCCCTGGGGTGAGGCCAGCCATGACCTGGGCTCCGGAGGGTGCCGGGAACCTGTGAGGAGAGGTCAGGGCTGTCCACAGACGGTTTGGGCTGATTTGGCTTTACAGGCCCCCAGCGCCAGCTGAACCGAACTCCTCTGGATGCCTGGGCTGAGCGATTCCTCCCACGGCTCATCGGCAGAAGGGACGGTGTGAACTCAAACGGACACGGCAGACCCCATGGGCAGGGGGTATAGGAGGGAGGGGAAAGCTCTTGAGGGATGTGTTGTGAGAATAGCTGTGGCTCTTACAGGCAGTAAAACACACTGGGTTGGCTTGGGGTTTTACATTTTGATTTGGGGTTTATAAGAGCCAAAAAGGCAGGAGACTGGAGAGAGAAGTGAGGTGACAGCTGAGTGCTTACATCAGTCACCTCCCAGCCCTAACACCCAAGGCCGCAGAAGAACAGAGGTTCTGTCGCGTCAGCAACATGATAACATTTGCACCCAGGCTGAAATGTTTTCGTGTTATCTAATTTGATGTGGCTTAATAAATAAGTTAGAACCGTACAGGATGCTATAATGCAATCATGTTGCATTAACGTGCCATAACTAATGGTTTTTATCGATGCTATAGGAAAAGAAGCAGTGTTGAAAGTACGCATTGTCTGCTTCTCCCCTCTCCCTCAAAAAAAAGAGAACCTTCTTTTGCCAAGAGAAATGCAGTCGAGTATCTCCAGACATCTGTGAGCCTAGTAGTGGAGATTAGTTTCCTAGAAATAAGACCATGGATTTCACAAAAGGCATTATGGCCTTTGATGTGATAAGATACCAAGAGCATTAAGCTGAAATCATAAATGTAGGGGGAACTGCTTGCTGTGGGGCTTTTAATGGAATTATTTGGCCTCATTTTTTTCTTTATTAATTCTTCATGGGCTGATTTGAACAAATCTTGCGTATCTGACCACTAATTTATGCGAAGATGTTTCTGTCTATAGCCCATTTGTGAATTATACACTGCTACTGCTGTCTCACAGTGTAAGCAACCACATAAATTGCATAGTATGAACTCTATTTGCTCATTAAAGACTCACCGAAAAAGAAACAAAGCGCACAGGAAACGTCACACCGCTTGTGATAAAACTCCTGGTCATCAGTCACAGTGAGAATCCTTATCTCGGTGCATTTTTGCTTATGTATTCACACATTCTTGGTGCAAACATGCTTTCCCATTTGTACAACAGCAGACCTGGAGAACGACACAGCTTTTCAGACAACTGCCTTTAAATGACATGGAATTGTTGACATAAGAAAGGGCTCCACGATACGGGGAGCTTCAACTCTACTAAACTTTACATTTTGTCAGGATAAATAGAAGGGGACACTGAGGAATTTTTAACTGCACGTCCCTGCTTTGCATCTCTCCATTTGGATACGCCACTGATCAGTTTTCAGGTTAGCGTCACGTGACCTATGGAATGTACCTCTTGTGAAGATATATTGCCCTGCCTGACAGTGGGAATCGTTTTATACTGGAAGCACAAGGCTGAGGACCATGTTGGAAGTGGGAGGCACTGGCACTTAACAGCAGTTTTCCCGTGTTCTGCCAAGGGGCAGCTGGAACAACTCCCATTAACTTCCTGAATGGCAAGTTTTTGGAGCACCACTTTCAAATAATATTAAAATTGCAAATATGATGTGAAGTTTGTGTCTACAGAATAAGTTCTGCTCCATTAATATAATAAACAAAACTGACAGGATATTAAACTGAGTTTCCATGAAAACAGTTCTCTGTGGTCTCCTGTACAGGTTCCTCACCTCAGAACTCAATTATCCATTGCCATCAAGAGCAAGCCACAGCTAAGATATAGCCCAGGGAGAAGAGCAGACAGTCTAATCCAATTTCACCCTGAAATGATTTTTTGTTTGCTTTTAGCTTTGTTTGTTGGCTGGTTTTGTTGTTGTGGTTTTTGGTTTTTGTTTTTTTTTTTTTTAACACGCTGCCAAACTCACGACTTCAACACAAAATAGCCAGATAGTTTTTAATTTATGAGAGAGAAGTAGGAAAACTTAAAATAGGAAAAAGCCACAAAGTGAAATACTAGAGGTGAAGTACGACCCAAAACAGACTAAAAGAGTTATCCAGTTGACCCTGCGTAGATGACAAGCTACTAGTAGCTCATCTACAATAATTTAAAAGTCCATCTCCTGTTGGCCCTGCCTAAGCTTGCAGCCCATGGCTGTGACGAAGACTTGCTGGAGCAAACACTCCTCCTCTTACAACCTGCTGTTTGTGAATTCCCTGGCTTGGCTGTTAAGGCATTTCCACATTCCTTCACTGCATCTACTATGCTCCTCTGACTTAGTGAAAAGAGGATTCATACTAAAAAGGCAGCCAAATGGTAAAGGAAGGCAGGAGCCTTGTATGGTACTGGGTACAGTCTCGTACCTGATTGTCTTTGATCCCTGTGAGACTCTTCCAAGTCTTAATGTCAGACAAATAAGGAATGATAAGCACACCAACACAGCAGTGCTGTGAAGCTTAGGCAGCGCCTGGCGTCAGTGAAGTTGCCTTTCAAGAGCTGGGACAGTGTTTTTGATGTTCTAGGTACATTAGGCAGATAAACTCAGCACTGCTATCTCTTTGCAAGAACTGGTGACATATTAATGACGAAGGAGGAAATAATTGACCACATATAAAGAGGGGTGAAATCAGTTTGGTCGAATCTCATAATTCAACACGTGCCTCCTACACACCATTCATTGTGTTTTGTCCCACAGACTTCTTGCAGTTAGAAGGAATACCTGGCGAAATACATTCCCCATGTGTATTCCATGTATGCCTCTGTGTGCAGATGTAATGCTTTTGTCTCTTGCTATATGACAATAAATACTTACGTAGGAAAGAAATCAGGGCAGTTCATAAAAGAATAATGAATGACCATGCTTTACACTGACACTTATTGTCCAGATCTATTATTAGAAAAACTTCAAGGATATGTGGGGATTTTGAATAACTGTAACTGCAACGTACAGTCTCCATAAACCCTAAACCTAGCACCTGAAGATAAGACTGAACCTGGCAAACTGGGATGCATGTAATTGTACTGCTGGGTATAATTTATCCATCCTACTAACACCGTTCCATCTCTACCAGTCCCTAAGCAATAATCTATGTTGAGCCAGCAGATACCATAGTCCCATATACATAATTCAAGGTAATTTTTAAGATGATTTCAGATTTCCTATGGGTAATATTTAGATTTACGTTTAGTACAACTAAACTTTGCAACACGTAGAACTGTTTTCTACAGACATGAGTGACAGTATATTTGGTATACAGAATTCTCAGCTACTCAGCTGATGTCTCTGTTATTTTCCTTTTGTTGTTAGTAGAGGGCTTTTGAACTAATGCGGCACAAGAAAGTGAATTCAGAAACACATATTGAGCAACAAATTTCAGATTTGTGGAGGGGGACATATTCACAATAGTATGACACTAAACAATTTAATCCACAGCTGATTAGGTTCTTGACTCATTAATGAGTCAAATTTATGATCCAAGACAATTTTACCCTTCCTTATCCCTTTATATCTTTCAGGGCCTTTATGGGCATAGAAATTTCCCACTCTCTCCTGCTAGTTTTGATCACCTATCCCTGCATTGCAAAGTTAATCTGTCTGATCTTACATTTGCATTTTAAAAAGAAAATATTTTGTCATCCTTTGTGTAAAGCCATTACCTATCCAATTTTCAATGGTTATATATAATTATTTTCATATAAATGCAGTCAGAATTTCTTTTGAAATGTCCAAGAATTAAATCAAGTAGAAAATCTGGCCTGCCAGTAAATTTTTTAAGGTTCTGATATAGAGAACAAAGCAAACCCTCCGGGAGTATTGAAACTTTCTTAAGGGAGTAGAAACAACAAACCCGAAACTTGATGTTTTAGGTGACAGAGGATAGAGACACTACAAAGAATGTCACCAAAATGATGTACTAAAAATTATTAGCAACCCTAGTGAGGGAAGCACAAAGTTACTAGTATTTACTTTGCAAGAACAGGCATGCAAAAGTACATATTCTGTCTGTGACTAGGCTTTTATTTTGACCACCCGCTATGGTGAAACAATCTGAATTTCTCTCCTGTAGAGCCTGTGAGCCATTGAAAGTGTAATTTCACTGTAATAAGAATTCCTAAACTTTCCCAGTTTCAGGATAAAGCAGCACATTTGTTTCAGTATTTAGTTGTGAAAGTCCAAATAATTTATTTTTAGGACTGGAAATGTCTGCTTGGACATTCGTTTGGCACAGTTTCTGATTTAATCTTGAGTCATTCTTTGACCTCTAGGAAAAGACAGAAAGGACAGCCATACAAAATAAGCTGTGGGCTGAAGCACTGCTCTAGCTTGAGGGTGTCGCACCGATTCCTGATGGAAGTCATCTGGCCACCTTGGGGTCTACGAGAGCTGAAATATATACCTCTAGCTTATAAACTTACACAGTTTATAAAGTCTGGTTGATATCAGTGACTCTCTACCTAAGCAGGAAAAAAAATACTGCTTCATTTGTGGGTTTTACTTACACACTGAACTAAATTTCCACATCACACGGACACACAGTTCTTCCTTTCATCCAAGTTAAGTTTCAAAACTCCATTTCTAAGTCAAAGGGAAGCTCTGATCTCATCTTTCACATTTCAATAAAAATGGCAATTCATTTGAAAATTTCAAAGATTCCCTTTGAAATTTTGTAAGGATTTGCAGGACCCTGATTTGCCATCATTTCTGAGTTGCTAAATCATGGAGCAGCTGCAGGTAGATACTTGGAGGATTAGGCTGTACTTTGCTAATAAGAACTGACTGCAGCATCTCAGAAAACAGTGAAAATCATTCTATAAATAGTGAAGATTTCTGTTACAAAATGCATTTACATATATTAAATCAAGATGCCATAATTAAGGTTACCATTTCAGAGGAATGTATAATAAAGAAAAAGTCATTAATAACCTTTCACTGCATGTGATTCTGGGAAAATGATGGAGAGAAGTTAATGATTTTTTGCATTTGGGGAGAAATTGTTATGTTCTTATTGGTCGAATATAAATTATTAGTAATGAAAATGATATGGAAAACACACAAGTCTATTAATAATATGTACTGTCAAAGGTCTTCTAAGGCTTTGCTAAGTATATCACAGTGTTTTCATAATTACAATCAGCTAAATAGCTGGTTAAGTGAGTGAAGCAATTTAAATTACAAAATTAAAATGTTTGAACTATTTTCCTGCAGATTTGGAATGGCTCCTTAAAGGATCTAAGTGCCAGTGGAGTGCCAGGATTCTCTATAGTCAGTGATTGTCTGCTGTTTGCAATCAGTGTCCAATTTGTCATAGTGCTTCCACTAAAATATTAATGTAATCAGATGAAATTATTTCCCTTCCAGCCCCACATTTGGTTTGGAGTCAGTGCCATGTTTTCTATTGTTTTAAATGAGTATGTGGAGCTCCAAGGAAGTAAGAGATGGTGAGAGAACAAAAGGTGACAAGTTAAAAATCGTACTTGAAGTAGCATTATAAAGGACTACACAGCGTTGTCAAGTCCTACATGTTACTCTAGTCCAGACCACTGTAGCCTAGAAACAGCAGCCCTGATATTCCAGAAGCTTCCTAGTAGAGGGAAATATTGAGATCACTACCACACTGATGCTTTTGTCCAAACATCAGCACTGCTTTAATTAACAGCAGTACAGCTCTAAACTGTGAACATCAAAAACCTGTAAAGAAACTAATTTACCTTCGCAATACAGTGGTACAATTAGTGGAGCTGCAGATTGTAAGTGTTTAAAAATGAGTCTTGGGTAAAGAGGGTGAATTTGACTAAAAATGTTTCCATTAGAAAGATTTGACCTTCTTACCTGTTAAATCTGAACATTAATCTGGAGATGAAAATCAAGTTACAATTGAACAGGGACAATGACATTTCAGTTTTGGTTGACAGTAAGCTCAGGTTTCAAATCTAATGCGGTAACTTTGTGACCTCAGGCACCTCATCTGAAGTTCTTTCCACCTTTAAATGAAGATTATACTTTCCTGCCTTTGTAAAGAGCTTTGAAACCTTTGTTGAATTGTTGTTGTTTATGTCTACACCCCTGAAAGCGTAACTCGAGAAGATGGCTGTGTTTGCACATCTGAGCCTGGATGGTCTCATGAACAAAATATTCACTTTCTCTGTACCCAAATAAATTTTGCTAGAAATATTGCAGCAGATGACTTGCTTGCTTGCTTGTTTGTTTTGCAAATAGGATCCTAAATAAGGGTCTGGATCCTACCAAAATGCACGTACTTGACTTTCTACAGTGATCTATCCACTGAAATCCATGGGACTGGTCACATGCCTCTGTTCAGGCATAAGTACACATCTGTACAATCAGAATTTGAGGCAGCATAAAATACAAACCCAGCCCTATACAATCCATTCAAAGTCAACACATCCTACATCAGCCTCACCCTAACGATGCCTTTGTCCTCACATAGCCAGTCTTGTCACGCTGCCCCGGAAGTCTGTGAATCGATGTCCTGTTAACTTCAATGGCAGACGAACGACACTCTTTTTACATTCATTACATACTCTGGCTATCACCTACGGAGTTGTCTGAACTCATTCTCTGTGTTTTTAAAGTGCTCGGTGTAATAGATATGAAAAGGAACTGGAGTGCTGACTGATGGCAGGGTTTGAGAGATTCAGATTAGTAGCGATGACACCAGGAAATATACAGTCTCATTATTAAAAAATAAAAAAAGACAGATTGGAAACATGTAAGCATGAAAGAAGTAGCCCTCTTTCAGCCTCTACCCTAACAAGTGATCCAATTACCTCCGTCTCAAGGTCTGTAAGCATTGCTCTGTTTCCAAGGGACAGCTATATTTTAATTGCCATACGTGAATGAGGACAGAAGATGGCATTTAGCAGGAAAGTACGGGGCAAAAGAGCACATCCAGTTTTTCGCTAAGCAGTATGACAGCAAAGCCAGTGGCATCGAGGATGGCTGTGCAGCTGCAGAAATGCCCTTAGAGGCCTCTGCGATGACAGCAGAAAGACAGGTCACTCCTCTTGTGCAGGAGACGGTGTGAATAACAGCTCTGACAACCTCAGGGGGGAACTCTGCCGAGCTGAAATATGGGGTTCTTTACCTTTCAAACCTCCTGTGTGCACAGTCCAGGCACTGCTTCCCACGCCAACCACAGGCATGGCTTACACATAAAATAACCATTCAAGGTACTCTGCCAGATAAATTAACTCGGTGTCACCGAGCCAGACTTGTAGAAGGTGCTAATTGCAAATAGAGGAAATTTTCACAAGTATCAAGCAGCTGACTCCCACTGAAGCCAGAGAGCACAACCCTAGAACTGGGGTCTAGAAAGACCTCTCTGGGTTTGTGTGCTGGTTCATACCTGCCTGAGATTGTTCCAGGCTGACCACCCTTGCTGAGGGCTGTGATGAGGATACACTCTTGTCCATTATCAGATTTCACACTTGGGAAATATTTTCCTTTCTCCTAAGCTGCCTATACAATTCTGAAAATGGGGGTGAGGTGGTGTACCTACAATATATCCTACATTTGCTCTGTTTGCTTGATGTGGTGTAAGGTAGTTGCATTGGCACACACATATAGAATCATATGGTCATTTAGGTTGGAAAAGACCTTTAAGATCATCAAGTCTAACCATTAACCTAACCCTGCCAAGTCCACCAGATTTGGGAATGAGGTATTTTTCTCACATCACTAACTCCTGAGAAGGTAATGGAATATCCTCTCCCCTAAAGCAAGAGGTTGCTCTGCCTTCTAGGTTTAGTTCTTACCTAGCAGCCAAAAAGCTTCAGTTTTCAGGAGCCTAATGAAAGCCAGTATGTACATGAGGTCATGTGCACGGTACCAGAAACAGCCACACTTCTGCATTGCAGCTGAAACCATCCATCGTTAAGGTCATGTTTTAGGTTTTCTCTGCAAGTCCCCAGGGAGAATATTGCCCACAGAGATGCAAAACTAAATGTACAAATACAGCGGGTTCTATTCATGTGGTATGAAGGCCACAAACAACATGACCACATTTGCATAAAATAAACAAACAGGTTTTGATTTAACTCTGACTCCGCTGTACCAAGGCATATTTTCAATATCCCCTTCTTTGCTCTGCTGTGAGGAGAAAGCAGTATAGAGCAAGTCAGTATCTGTCTGGACCTCAGAATGAGAGCCAAGCACTGTCCCTCCCAGGACCTTTTATCATTTACAAGGAGTGAATGACACATGGGCAAAATCAAAATTATTACCGAGGGGGAAAAGTCCTAAAAAATACCTGAGGGCTATAGGTATATTCATAACTGTGTCAAAACAACAAACCTGAAACAAAATCCATCTCTTAAATGAAAAAGAACAGACTCAAAAACATATGAAAGCTATTATGGACATATTTTCTTATTTAATATATTCTGTTTTGTGGGTTTGGGTTTTTTATTTGATTAGCGACACTGACCTTTCATAGGAAAGCTAAAGACAGATTTCTTTTTATGATCCCTGGTATAGTCAGTGCACTGAGATGTCTCAGCAAGTCAGGGAAAATCTTAGAAGTCAACACAAGAGAGGTTCAGAAAAGTTTAGTATTTTTTATCTTTATTTTGGCTTCTGACCTAACATGCACAATACAAGCTTTAAAACTTGAATTTGTCCCAGTTTTCTTAGTTTCTTAAACTTGTCTGAAAGTCAGAGGACCGCTGACAGTGAAAGCGTGACTTGATGGAGCTCCAGCTTTCAGTTTGAACTGCTTGCAACCCTATCTCCT
>NW_010268684.1:13102-13333 GCF_000690775.1 Eurypyga helias
ATCTACAACTGTGATTCGAAACTCATGACAAAGATTGTTCAGATTATTATGTGATGAGTCACACAGGAAATCATCAATTATGTTCCAGAGGAAAATAAATATCATAGAATCATAGAATGGTGTGATTCGAAACTCATGACAAAGATTGTTCAGATTATTATGTGATGAGTCACACAGGAAATCATCAATTATGTTCCAGAGGAAAATAAATATCATAGAATCATAGAATGG